>NC_091957.1:55085068-55184353 GCF_031021105.1 Erythrolamprus reginae
GAACATTTGAATGCTTTTTAAAAAAACCCACAGGGAGGGAGAATTGCAAACGATGTTTCCAAATTTGCGACCAGCCGCAGATAACAAATACTAATCAAGTCAGAACCTTGCAGGAAAAGTTAATTTGTTGAATGCATTATATGAAAAGAAATGGTTCCATTAGGAATGGAGAGAGAGAGAGAGAGAAAAAAGTCAGACTCAATTTGTTAAGCAAATTAGTGGCTGCAAATAACTGATTTGGCACTACTCATGATTAATTGATCAAGCCCGGCCCCAGACTTGACTTCATGCTATTTCCAAAGACCAGGCTGAGAAAAGGGGAAAAAAAGGAGAGAATTCAGCCATTTAATTTGCATTGAAATCTATCCAGCGTTCTTGGTCCACTCTATGTCCTCTCCTAGGTCAAGCACAAACACAAATACACAAACAGGTGGTGTTTGCCACTTGTATACACACACACATACACACACAGCTGCAGTACAGAGGCAGGTATCCTTCAAAGATCAGTAAATTTGACTTACAAAGAGATTCAAATCAAAGCTGCACGCAGGCGAGTGGAGAGGTGGAGTCCCGAAAATCAGATTTGGTAGCACAATTGTCAGCTGATAAGCATAAAACTGATCAGGAGAGACTTCATGAACTCCATCTATATAGTCTGGAGGACAGAAGGAAAAGGGGGGACATGATCAAAACATTTAAATATGTGAAAGGGTTCAATAAGGTTCAGGAGGGAAGTGTTTTTAATAGGAAAGTGAACCCAAGAACAAGGGGACACAATCTGAAGTTAGTTGGGGGAAAGATCAGAAGCAACGTGAGAAAATATTATTTCACTGAAAGAGTAGTAGATCCTTGGAACAAACTTCCAGCAGACGTGGTTGGTAAATCCACAGTAACTGAATTCAAACCTGCCTGGGATAAACATAGATCCATCCTAAGGTAAAATACAGGAAATAGTAGAAGGGCAGACTAGATGGACCAGGAGGTCTTTTTCTGCTGTCAATCTTCTATGTTTCTAAAATGTAAGATATTTTTCACAATACGGATGTGTTTAACTTTGTTGTTAAAAAGAGAGCTCACCTTTGTTCGCTAATATCATTGTTTGGCAACAGTTTTCAAGGGAGGATGAGGAGGGGAGAGCAGGGGGAGAACTGTGGTCTCCTTGGTGTTTTGCAATAACAATAATAACAGAGTTGGAAGGGACCTTGGAGGTCTTCTAGTCCAACCCCCTGCTTGGGCAGGAAACTTGCCTCTAGAAGTTGTGGGTACCCTAACACTAGAGATTTTTAAGAAAAGACCGGAGAGCTTTATTGTCTGAAATTTATTTATTTATTTATTTATTTATTAGTTGGACTTGTATGCCGCCCCTCTCCGAAGACTCGGGGCGGCTCACAACAAGTAAAACAGTCACAACAATCCAATTAATTAAAATATTTAACGATTTAAGAAAACCCCATGTAATAGCAAACACACACACAAACATACCATATATAAATTTAACGTGCCCAGGGGAGATGTTTAGTTTCCCCATGCCTGACGGCAAAGGTGGGTCTTAAGGAGTTTTCGGAAGGCAGGAAGAGTAGGGGCAGTTCTAATCTCCGGGGGGAGTTGGTTCCAGAGAGCCGGTGCCGCCACAGAGAAGGCTCTTCCCCTGGGACCCGCCAACCGACATTGTTTAGTTGACGGGACCCGGAGAAGGCCCACTCTGTGGGACCTAATCGGTCGCTGGGATTCGTGCGGCAGGAGGCGGTCTCGGAGATATTCTGGTCCGATGCCATGAAGGGCTTTAAAGGTCATATAGTGTTTCCTTGCTTGCAAAGAGGGTTGGACTAGATGACCTCGGAGGTCCCTTCCAACTCTGATATTGTAATGGTTTTCCATACACCATTATGGGGGGAGGGATATTTCACACCCTCCTCTTTTCTTTTATCCCCTCTTCTTCAATTTTAATAGGCCTCCTTTACAATAATTTAAAAAGAGAGAAATATTGCCCGCGTATGAAGACGCAGGCACATTCTGCAAGCCCTGGGCGAATTTTGGAAGACGGGGTTGTTATTTTCATCGGGAAAGTACATTTTGGCGTTGGAAGACATATATTAAAATGCAACGGTGCTTCCCTGCAGCTCCCGGTTCTCATTTCACACCGCTGTAAATTATCCACCCTTTCTTTTAAATAAACGTGGGGAGGAGGACGAGAGGGAATTTAACAAACCCCTGATAGAGATTAAATGTCCTTTTCCAGATAAAGGGCCTGGATGTACAGTGAGCCAAGCAGCATCAATGGAGAGGCGCAAGAAATTCTCATTTCGTGAAAGATAATGTGTACGCAGGCTGATAATTCGTATGTCTGATCGTGCGCATGCATGCGTCTGTGAGTATGAAAGGGTTGGAGTGCTGGTGTTTGAACATTTGTGCAAAAGGACGAATTCGCCGAAGACATAGAAGGCAGTCTTTGGGAGGTGGGGTGCTTTTTATTGGAGCTTCAGACGGCAACAATACAAAAGGTATTGTGTGGCTGCTAGCGGCAGGTAAATTCTGGCTTCTTGGACGGACACCCCCGCTGGCTTTGCAAAAGAATGTAAAGCAAACTTGGGGGGAAAAATGATCTCATATGGAGAGCAATCTTTGTTTAAGCAGGAATCGCTAGAAACTTTTTCCTTCTACCAAGATACCTCTACCTACAAACGCCTCTACTTATGAAGTTTTTTTATATAAGAACCCGGTGTTCAAGATTTTTTGCCCCTTGTCAAGAACCATTTTCCACTTACTAACCCGAGCCTCCAACACTGTAACCAGAAAAGGCAGGGAACAGCCTCTGTGGGGCCTCTCTAGGAACCTCCTGGGAGGAAACAGGGCCGGAAAAGGCGGGGAGAAGCCTCCGTGGGGCCTCTCTAGGAATCTCCTGGGAGGAAACAGGGTCTCCACCCTCCCTGTGGTTTCCCCAAACGCACACATTATTTGCTTTTATATTGATTCCTATGGCAAAAAAATGCTTCTTCTTACAAACCTTTCTACTTAAGAACCTGGTCACGGAACGAATTAAGTTCATAAGTAGAGGGACCACTGTACTTGATTTTTTTCCTGGGACACTACTTCTAGATGCATTTAATCTTTCCTTCGGTCGCTCCTCTGGAACTCTGGGAAAAGGTTGAAGGAGGAGTTGCTTCTTGGTGTTCTCTGAGTTTGGTGGCTTTCTTGCAGATGTTTCACGACCCAACCTGGTAACCTCTTTGATCCACTGATGAGGTTACCTCTTTGCAGAAACATCTACAGGAAATCAATCATGTTCAGACAGTTCCAAGGACCCAGCAAAACATTCCTCTATCTCTCACGGTTTTCCATCAAGGAGATGTGATGGAAAGAAGAGGAGAGATGAAGAACACGTCTTTGTTTTGAGATAAGATGCCAGACTTGGAAGAAGAAAAAACCATTGGGTACTCATTAGGTTGTTGTTGTTGTGTTTGTTGTTGTTTCTTCTTCTTCTTCTTCTTCTTCTTCTTCTTCTTCTTCTTCTTCTTCTTCTTCTTCTTCTTCTTCTCCTTCTCCTTCTCCTCCTTCTCCTCCTCCTCCTCCTCCTCCTCCTCCTCCTCCTCCTTCCATATCCATCATCAGATGTTGGCAATCATGTTGGCCATCCTATTTTTATCAACAGCCGCATGAACACAGCGCTGGTGGGTTTTGTCCAAACCAGTTCCTTAGATTTTTGAAGCCATGATGTTCTTCTTTTGCATGGACCTCGTTTGCCTTCACTCTTTCCCTGGAGGATTAAGTGAAGATTTCCGTATTTTTCTAGGTGTTGCATCACAGGTCCAAAGTATTCTAACTTTCGCTTTCTCAGGTTTAGCACCTAGAAATTTCTCTCTTCTTTTATCTGGATGAATTAAGGACCTTCCACAATGTTTGAAGACCAGATTAGATCTTCAAGGGTGGAGGGCGTAGAGGAGAGAGGTTTCCACTCCTTATCTCTCGTTCAGCCTTCCTTCTTCTCAAGGGCTTACCCTTCCTCCCACTTTGATGAATCCGTTGAGTTTATGAAGAATGAGCAAGCTGATTATTTATTCAGCCGTGAATCTCAATCAGGGGAAGAAAAGAGAGCGAGAGAGAGAGAGAGAGAAAGCTTGGAAACAACTGCATAATAATGTTCTTTTTTAATGATCCTTCGCTTTCTTTTTTCTTTTTTTTAAAAAAAGACTTTTCATTCTTGAAAGAAAAAAAGCTTCAAACTTAATAACCGCATTTTCCCATTAGCATCTCGGCTAACCTAAAGACAAATTTTGTAGCCCTGGGGTGGAACTCGCCTTACTAATTAGTTCTTCTTGGTTGTACACCAGAAAAAATGACAAATCTCACCTTGTTTTTGATGTCTCTTGGTAACTGTTAAAACAAACAGGGAAACTCGGGGGGGTGGGGTGTTTTCCCCTTGCAGCAGAGGTATTCGTCTCTTTCTTCGCTAGGCTAAAATTTGCATCGTGTTTTGGAGTGGTGCCTCATGAAGAAGTCACGTCGGGTTGGGTTATATAGTCCTCTCCTAAGAGATGGGTATGATGGATGTTGAAAGAGGACGTTGAATGCCTCATTTAACTTTCATTGCAGTGTTTTCAAGCCAAGAAATCACTTTATGCGTGGAACAATTTTTGGTGACACAAACAATCGCCCACACATAGAGAGACGGGGTGAGTACACGACATTTGCAGCTGAATAGCTTGCCTTCAATGTATTCAAAGGGGAACACTCCTGACACTAGGAGGCTTGAGCAGTGATGGTGAACCTATGGCACACATACCAGAGGTGGCATGCAGAGTCCCTTTCTGTGGGCATGAGTGCCGTTGCCAGCTGCTCTCCTCTCCAGGTTTCTGCAATCCATTACTCTGGGTGGGGAAAGTCTGTCCCCCCCCCCAGAGCAGGTCCACAATCTGGGAGTCATCCTAGATCCACACCTGAGGCTAGAACATCGCTCAGCTGTGGCTAGGGGGCGCTTTTTCACAGGTCCTCTTTGTGCGCCAGTTATGGCCCTATTTGGATAGAGAGTCTCTTCTCACAGTCACCCCTGTCTTCATCACCTCGAGGCTCGATTAGTGCAATGCGCTCTACATGGGGTGACCCTTGAAGAACGTCCGGAGACTTCAGTTAGTCCAGAACGCAGCCGCGCAAGCTGTGTACCTAGATACACTCATAAACTCCAATACTCCATGAGCTGCACTGGCTTAGAAACATAGAAGATTGGGTTCACTTTTCTATTAAAAACACTTCCCTCCTGAGCCTTATTGAACCCTTTAACCTATTTAAATGTTTCGATCATGTCCCCCCTTTTCCTTCTGTCCTCCAGACTATACAGATTGAGTTCATGAAGTCTTTCCTGATACGTTTTATGCTTAGGACCTTCCACCATTTTTGTAGCCTCCTCCATTTCTATCATTGTAGGCAGGGCATCTACACATTAGTGCCAGATGTCCTACAGACATTCTACTCCAGTTGTAGAGTTATAGCTCTTGCATCAAAACTTTGGCTGTCCCCATTCCATCTTTTTCTCAGCAATGATTTCTTAGCTGTCAACTGTCAGATATTGTCAAGGGAATAAAGAACGTGCTTGCCTCCAGATGCTTCATCTGGAGAATCCTTTCTGGGATTCAGGCTCCCCAGGGAGCAGCAGAATTGGCATAATAATTGATGTTTACTTTTTTTACCCCCTTCTGAGTACTATACCAACAAACATCAACCCCGAGAGAATTAGGAGATGAAAGGACTGTTTTTTCTAATTAAACATCTAAGGGCTATCAAAGAAGGTCTCCAAAAATTAACTCTTGGTGGGTCTTTAGTCGAGCCACAGATTGTGCACCACTGTGGCCTAGAAAGCCTAGAACGACTGCGCCTAAAACACGATTTGAGTATTGCCCACAAGATCATATGCTGCAACGTCCTACCGGTCAATTCCCTCTCCACCTGAGGGAATCCACACTCCGCTCGATCGCTCGACAAGTGATGGACTCTGGTTTAGTCAAGGACTAAAAAAATATTATTTTACTGAAAGAGTAGTAGATGCTTGGAACAAACTTCCAGCAGACGTGGTTGGTCAATCCACAGGAACTGAATTTAAACATGCCTGGGATAAACATAGATCCATCCTAAGATAAAATACAAAAAATAGTATAAGGGCAGACTAGATGGACCAGGAGGTCTTTTTCTGCCGTGTTTCTATGTTTCTATGACTATCTATGGTCAGGCAGCTTCTGCAGATCTATTTATTTATTTATTTATTTATTTATTGATTGATTGATTGATTGATTGATTGATTGATTGAATTTGTATGCTGCTCCCCTCCGTAGACTCGGGGTGGCTAACAACAGTAATAAAAAACATCATATAAATCCAATACTAAAACAACTAAAAACCCTTATTGTAAAAACCAAACATCCCCACAAACAAACATACCATGCATAAATTGTAAAGGCCTAGGGGGAAAGAATATCTCAGTTCCCCCATGTCTGATGGCAGAGGTGGGTTTTAAGGAGCTTACGAAAGGCAAGGAGGGTGGGGGCAATTCTAATCTCTGGGGGGAGTTGGTTCTAGAGGGCCGGGGCCGCCACAGAGAAGGCTCTTCCCCTGGGCCCTGCCAAACAACATTGTTTAGTTGACGGGACCCGGAGAAGGCCCACTCTGTGGGACCTAACCGGTCGCTGGGATTCATGCGGCAGAAGGCGGTCTCGTAGATACCCTGGTCCGGTGCCATGAAGGGCTTTATAGGTCATAACCAACACTTTGAATTGTGCCCGGAAACTGATCGGCAACCAATGCAGACTGCGGAGTGTTGGTGTTACATGGGCATTTTTGGGAAAGCCCATGATTGCTCTCGCAGCTGCATTCTGATATGATCTTCTGATATGGATTTGGGCGACAACAACATGATAAGGCCCAAGAGCTTCCTTCCATGTCTACAATGCTTCCTGTTCCATGTTTATTCCCCCACCACCAAAAAATATATATGGTTTTCTTAAGTTCACTTTCTAAAGATTGTATGCAATACCTGCACAAGGAGAAAAATGATAGATTTGGCCATTCTTTTATTGGGAGATTTTCAAAACTGTTGAATGGAGGACTTGGGAAAAATGGTTGGCTCTTGAAAGAAAGGAAATACAAATTCCATTGAAGGTGCTTTTTTGGGTATGAAATTAGAACTGAAGGCCACATATTCCTAGATTATTATTATTTTGGGTTTCTTGGAAGGAAAACACCTGTTAGATCTTCCTTGGCATCAGGAATCGGTTCTCTCCCTGGGCGTCAACCTTTCTTGGTGATGTCCCATTTCAAGATTGAAACTAAACTCATGGGAGCGATAATCTCTTGGTTTGCCCTCTTTGCAGAGACTATTCAACCTCTCCTTTGTTCATGGAGACAAAATAAAATATTAGCTTGTGACTTTCCAATGTGTGTTGCCCTGAACAAAAGAACCCCAAGAAAACAAATGGTTTTCTTTTTTTAGTTATTCCTTTTTTTTCCTTCCACTCCTTTTCAGTTTCTCGTACCTATTCATTCATTAATTGCTCTGTGCTTTGAGCCTGTTGCAACAAATTGTTCCTTAGAATTTATAACACCGTAGTGCTCTCTCCTCTCGGCCCCCCCGGTCTTTTATTTTCTCTTCCTGAGTACCTGGATAAAGCAATGAAACATGTCACATCTCCAGAAATATAACAGAGTTGAAATGTTACAAAAAGGGCTGCTCAATTGGGTGTTAGCGTGAAAGGTAGTTCTCACCACAGTTAGTAAATTACACACAATAGCAAATATTCAATAAAAGCGAATATTTGTAGTTTAGGGTTGAACTGTTGTGCTCTTGGTACCCTCTGAAGTTTTTTGCAGATGTTTCGTGACCCAACTAGGGAATACCCTACGAATCAAGAAATACAATCCTGGATCTCGAAACCTTTGAACTACGACACCTCAAACATGATCTAAGTATTGCCCACAATATTATAGGCTGCAACGCCCTGCCTGTCAATGATTACTTCAGCTTCAACCGCAACAACACAAGAGCACACAACGGATTCAAGCTTAATATTAACCGCGCCAAACTTGACTGTAAAAAATATGACTTTAGCTATCGAGTTGTCGAAACGTGGAACTCACTACCGGACTCCGTAATATCATCCCCTAACCCCCAACACTTTACCCTTAGACTATCTATGGTCGACCTCACCAGGATCCTAAGAGGTCAGTAAGGGGCGTACATAAGTGCACCAGAGTGCCTACCGTCCCCTGTCCTATTGTCTCCCCTATATCTCCTATATCTTCTCTTCTATCTCTTCTATCCATTACAGTAGTCCCTCACCTATCGCTGGTGTTACGTTCCAGACCTGGCCGCGATAGGTGAAATCCGCGATGTGGAATTTATCGACTGATAGTACTTATTTAAGTATTTATATTGTAATTGTTTGGTAAGTTTTTATTGTTTTAAGTGTTTATAAACCCTTCCCACACAGTATTTATTTTAGATACAGTATTTAAATATAGTATTTACAATTTTAGATATATTTTTTTTGAAAAATCTGCCGATCGAGTTCCGCGGGCTGTTTAAATCTGCCGATCGACTTCCTCAGAAACCCGGGAACCAGCGAAGATCCGCGAATGATTTTTCTCATTAATATTTCTTGAAAACCCGCAATGAAGTGAAGCCGCAGTAGGTGATGCGCGGTATAGCGAGGGACAACTGTATCTCTCTTCTATCTCTTATATTTTTTCTGCTATTCTCTCTAGTTATGTATACAGTGAACCCTCGAGTTTCGCGTGTTCAAGTATCGCGAAAGGGCTATTTCGCGAGTTTTCAACCAGGAAGTAAACTCCACCATCTGCGCATGCGTGCCCTTCCACGCATGCATAGATGGTGGAGTTTCCCCGCCGGGCAGAGGCTTCCCTGGGTCTTCCCCCTCTTGCCCCCGTAAGACCCCAGCGGCGGCGCGAGCAACGGCGTGGGCGGGCGGGCGGCACGCGCTTGGGGACATCCCAGCTCCGCTCCCCAGCTGGGGAAAGCGCGCGCGTTTGGGAACTCCCTAGATCCGCTCCCCAGCTGGGGAGCGGATATAGGGAGTCCCCAAACGCGCGCGCTTTCCCCAGCAACGCGCGCGCGTTTGGGGACTCCCTAGATCCGCTCCCCAGCTGGGGAGCGGATATAGGGAGTCCCCAAACGCGCGCGCTTTCCCCAGCAACGCGCGCGCGGTGGGGACTCCCTAGATCCGCTCCCCAGCTGGGGAGCGGATCTAGGGAGTCCCCAAACGCGCGCGCTTTCCCCAGCAACGCGCGCGGGGTGGGGACTCCCTAGATCCGCTCCCCAGCTGGGGAGCGGATCTAGGGAGTCCCCAAACGCGCGCGCTTTCCCCAGCAACGCGCGCGCTTTCCCCAGCAACGCGCGCGCGGTGGGGACTCCCTAGATCCGCTCCCCAGCTGGGGAGCGGATCTAGGGAGTCCCCACCGCGCGCGTGTTGCTGGGGAAAGCGCGCGCGTTTGGGGACTCCCTAGATCCGCTCCCCAGCTGGGGAGCGGATCTAGGGAGTCCCCAAACGTGCGCGCACCCCAGGCGCGAGCAACGGGGTGGGCGGGCGAAGGGCGGGCGGCAGTGGAAGCAAAAACACCATCTGCGCACGCGCAGATGGTGTTTTTACTTCCGCACCGCTACTTCGCTAAAAATCGATCATCGCGTGGGGTCCTGGAACGGAACCCTCGCGATGATCGAGGGTTCACTGTACTCCTATATTTTATCTTTTATACTCTATTTGAGTACATTCTACTCGTATATATCGTCTATAACCTTCATTGTGTATTATTGTGTATTGGACAAATAAAATTAAATAAATAAATAAATAAATAAATAAATAAATAAAACCATCCTCAATGGTAGAAGGGAATGAGGAAGAGGGGGAGGAGGAGGAAGGGTTCTTGATACTCTCTGAGCTTGGTGGTTTTCTTGCAGATAATAATAATAATAATAATAATAATAATAATAATAATAATAATAATAATAATAATAATAATAATAATTTATTGGATTTGTATGCCGCCCCTCTCCGTAGACTTGGGGCGGCTAACAACAATGATAAAAACAACATGTAACAATCCAATTAATAAAACAACTAAAAACCCTTATTATAAAACCAAACATACACACAAACATACCATGCATAACTTGTAATGGCCTAGGGGGAAGGAATATCTCAACTCCCCCATGCCTGGCGGTATAAATGAGTCTTGAGTAGTTTACGAAAGACAGGGAGGGTGGGGGCAATTCTAATCTCCAAGGGGAGATGGTTCCAGAGGGCTGGGGCCGCCACAGAGAAGGCTCTTCCCCTTTGGGCCCGCCAAACGACATTGTTTAGTCGACGGGACCCGGAGAAGGCCAACTCTGTGGGACCTTATCGGTCGCTGGGATTCGTGCGGTAGCAGGCGGTTCCAGATGTTTCGTGACCTAACTAGGGAACATCATCAATGGTAGAAGGGGAGGAGGAAGAGGAGGAGGAGGAGGAGGAAGGGTTCTCAATGCTCTCTGAGCTTGGTGGTTTTCTTGCAGATGTTTCGTGACCCAACTAGGGAACATCATCAATGATAGAAGGGGAGGAGGTGTCACGCCCCTGTCAGAATCTGACTCTGAGATGGAAGATGACCAGCTGACCGAGAGCAGGAGAGTTATTCCATTGGCTGTGGAGGAAACTGAGGAAGGGCAAAGTCAGGCTGGGCAGAGCAGAGGAGAGGTAGAACAAGGGAGATGAAGACCAAGTCCCACCCTTCTCCTCAACCTAGGACACAGAGGGAAGAATGCAACCTGGGTTGCATGGCTTACAATGGAGAAAAGCATTGAAATCACTTTGATTTCTCCTCCAAAAGATGCCTTTCTATTATCCCTGCTCCACACGCAGCTATTTTACCTTCCTCCTACATTTTTTCCAGAAAAGCAACATTTCTCTCTGCAGAGTAATCACGCCATGATATTCCCCTAATAATAATAATACTAAAAAAAAAAAAGATTCTTTCTCAGCTCTTTGCTGTAGGCAGGCAATATTATCCATCATATTTACATCGCCGCGTCAGCATCTGGGCCTGTTTCCTTGTGCGGACACTCGTTTTTCAAACAATTCCTGGATGTCATATTGATGACGTTGGTGTCCTGTCTGATGTTGTCTGTCTGTCTGTCTGTCTGTCTGTCTGTCTGTCTGTCTGTCTGTCTCTCTCTCTCTCTGTCTATCTATCTGTCTATCTCTCTCGCTCTCTCGCTCTCAATCTATCTATCTATCTATCTATCTATCTATCAGCTATCTATCTATCTATCTATCTATCTATCTATCTATTTATCTATCTATCTATCTATCTATCTATCTATCTATCTATCTATCTATCTATCTATCTACCTACCTACCTATTATCTATCTATCTATCTATCTATCTATCTATCTACCTACCTACCTACCGTATTTTTCGCTCTATAAGACGCACCTGCTGATAAGACGCACCTAGATTTTAGAGGAGGAAAATAGAACAAAAATATTTTGAGCCAAAAAGTAGCTATCACACATGAGCAAGTTCTTGCATCCATAATTCTATCCTTTCTATGTCTTCCTCCCTCTTTCCTCCCTCCCACTTTCCTTTCTATCTCTCCCTCCCTCTTTTCTTTCTATCTTTCCCTCCCTCTTTCCTTTCTATCTCTCCCTCTTTCCTCCCTCCCTTTTTCCTTTCTATCTCTCCCTCCCTCTTTCCTTTCTATCTTTCTTTCCCCCTGCCTTTCTCCAAGCCCTTCCTTTTCCCTCTCCCTAACTACCCCCTTCTCCCTCCTTTCTATCTCTCCCTCCCCCTTTCTCTCTCCCTTCCTTCATCTTTCATTCCCTCTCTCTCCATCCCTCTTCCTTTCTCTCTTCCTTCCTCCCTCTTTTTTGTTCTTTCTCTCTCCCTCCTTCCCTCCCTCTATGTCTTTCCCTCCCCCTTCTTCCCCCCTCTCTTTCTCTTGCTTTCTTTCCCTGTCTTTCTCTCTTGCTTACTTTCTCGCTTTCTTTCTCATTCTTTCTCCCCTCCTTTCTCTCTCTCTCTCTTTCTCTCTCGTTCACCACGCCGGCAACAGAGAGAAAAAGAGAGAGAGAGAGAGGGAGAGAGAGTGGAGGGCGCCGTTGTCTTCGCCTCTTCCCGACAGCTCTGCAGCGAAGAGGAAACAGTCGCGCACCGCCCCCCGGGAGCCCAGCCGATTTTTGGAGCCGTTTTGTTTTCAGCTGGGCTCCCGGGAGGCGGAGCATGGCCGGGTACCGTGTCTTCGCCTCTGCGCGCTGCCTCCGCCCGGCCGAGAACAAAACGGCTCCAAAAGTCGGCCGGGCTCCCGGGAGGTGGTGCGCGACTGTTTCCTCTTCGCTGCAGAGCCACACGGAGGCGAAGACACGGTGCCCGGCCACGCTCCGCCTCCCGGGAGTCCAGCTGAAAACAAAACGGCTCCAAAAATCGGCTGGGCTCCCGGGAGGCGGAGCGTGGCCGGGCACCGTGTCTTCGCCTCCGTGTGGCTCTGCAGCGAAGAGGAAACAGTCGCGCACCACCTCTCGGGAGCCCGGCCGACTTTTGGAGCCGTTTTGTTCTCGGCCGGGCGGAGGCAGCGCGTGGAGGCGAAGACACGGTACCCGGCCACGCTCTGCCTCCTGGGAGCCCAGCTGAAAACAAAACGGCTCCAAAAGTCGGCTGGGCTCCCGGGAGGCGGTGCGCGACTCTTCAGGGTTGGGAAGAGGAGAGGCGGCGACAGAGGCGGGACACTTTTGGTGAGTATATCGCCGCCCCCCCTCTGCTCCAGCGCCTCCCCCCCCCCTCCCTGCCTGCAGCTTCGCTCCATAAGACGCCGCTGATTTTTCATCCTACTTTGGGAGGAAAAAAACTGCGTCTTATGGAGCGAAAAATACGGTACCTACCTACCTATCTATTATCTATCTATCTATCTATCTATCTATCTATCTATCTATCTATCTATCTATCTATCTATCATCTATCTATCTATCTGCTATCTATCTATCCTTCTATCATCTCTCTCTCTCTCTCTCTCTCTCTATCTATCTATCTATCTATCTATCTGTCTGTAACATATTTCTGCTGATAATGAAAAGGAAGAGAGACTACACTCAACAAAAATATCACACACACACACACACACACACACATATAACCTAATCTGTAATTTTCAAATACAGCTAAAACATGTTACACACACAGACTCTCTCTCTCTCTCCCCCTCACACACACACACACACACACACACACATATATAATGTGTGTGTGTGTGTGTGTAGATTTTCATGGGTACAGGTATGAAGGTCTTGGCATATTCAGGTAACACCTTGGGTCATTGATGTAATTGATGTATGCTGATTAGTTGATGTTTGTGGATTGCGGGTGATATCCTGAGTAGTTGGAGTTTGCAGACTACTGATCTACGAAAACAAATATATATACATACATATATATAGATATATACATACACTATATATATATATATATATATTTGTTTTCGTAAATTTTCACGGGTATATGTATGTAGATTGTTCTGAGTTCGGGTTTTGCCCTGTGTAATATTTTGCATGTTTATGCGACGTATAAACATGCAAAATATTACACAGGGCAAAACCCGAACTCAGAACAATCTACATATATATATATATATATATATATATATATATATATATATTTGTTTTCGTAGATTTTCACGGGTACAGGTTACCCCACTGACTCACCAGGAAGTTTCTACACAGCAGGCAATTGCTGAGCCATCAAACCACACCCAGCCACCAGTATTTATAGAAGGAAGGCAGCTCAGGTCTCGCAGTGTTAAGGAGGGGAAGAATAAGAGGAGGAAAAGGAGAAGGAGGAGAAGGAGGAGGAGGGGAAGGAAAAGAAGGAGGAGAAGAAGGAGAGGGGGAAAGAGGGAGAAGGAGGAGGAGGAGAAAGAGGAAAGGAAGGGAAAGGAGGGGAAGGAAAAGGGGGAAGAAGAAGAGAAAGGAGAGGGGAATGAGAATGAGAAGAAGGAGTAGAAGAAGGAGGAGGAAGAGGAGAGGAGGTGGAGAAGAAATATAATAGAAAGATAAAGTATTTGATATTGCCTTTGCGCATTATTGCAAAAAAGATAGCATCCCGCCAGAGGAATTAGTAATTCAAAAACTGTATGATTCTGCAGAAATGGATGAATTCACATTAGAGTTAAAAGGAAAGGATGGGATATTATGCCGTTTGGGATAAGTGGTAGGAATGGATAGATAATAGAAATAAGAGATCAAAAAGTACATAAAGGAGTAGAAAGTTTGGAAATAGAACGTATATAGTGTATTGAATATTGATTTTAGGTGTACGAATAATGTCACAAATCTGTTAATTTTGTAATAGAGATATTTAAAGAGAAAAAAAATACAATAACATTTTTTTAAAAAAAATCCTCTGGGGATTTCCCTTGAAAAGGCATAAAGGATATAAATTTCTAGAAAGAATTGCTGAGGATTAAAATTTTGGAATTTGTGCCTGACTGGGCTATTATGAAAAGAAAGATGGCCTGTTGGGAATCATGATTTAGCACTGCAAACCCAACCGGCTTTATTTATCCCTGCTGTGGCTCTGCTTAGGACTAAACAAGGTAGATAAAAGGGGCACATTTTTTAAAAAAAATAGTATAGTAAAGCTTAGGGGAGTTGTGTCCTAGTTTGATGAAAGCCATCAGAGTAAGAATCAGACATTCCAGCAAAGAATTCTCTTGAGCATTGATCTACTAGAAGGACATTTTGAAAGGTTTTCCCATCGGGGATGAAAAAAAGAATGAACCTTCTTCACTTTTCAATAGAAACCTGTTGTGGTTCAGCCTGGGACCCCTCCGGGAATGGCTGATTTGCTGTCGGTGTCCAGCTCAGAGGCTGAGGACCAGGAGGGGCAGACTGACGACGAAGCTGAATCCCAGGCTGAAGATGAAGGACAGCCAGAGTTCCACCAGGGGGAGCTCTCCCCAGCAAGCAGCCTGGATTCCCTGGGGGAAGATGCTAGTGACTTCATAGATATGCGACAGAGGAGAGCTAACGAGAGAAGAACGCAATTGGCTAGATATTTCCAGCATTAGAGGTCACAGCTGGGTTTGGGTGTGGTGCTCTTGGGAAAGGATAAAAGGCGGCCCCACCCTTCCTGGCTTGTGGAGTTTTATCTTGGAGATTCGTGAGACCTGTCTGTGAACTTTGGTGGCTACAATCCTGGTTTGTGCCTTGGACTCTTGAAACCTTGGGGGGGTGTGCCAGCAAGAAGCTTTTGGAATTGACTGGACATCAGGACCCTGTTGTAAAGTATTGTAACCTGTCTGCTGTGAAGACAGGTTTTCCTTTGTGCTTATTTTTTCCTGCTATAAATTACTTTTGGATTTTACCAGAGTGTCTGGCTGTTTTTTCAGTGGGTGTGGAGGTCTGGGAAAACCCAGACAGAACAGAAACCAATGTGATTTTTGCCTTTCCAAGCCGTGGTCTCCTTTGAAATTCTCATTTTTGAATTCTGCTGGAAAAATTGGGCTTGTTTTAGACATCCCAGGTAGAAGCATTTCATCAGTTGGAAAAAATCAACTGAACAATTTCAGCTGTTTGGTCTTTTTCAGTATTTTTCCCATGAGAACACAGAGAGGGGATCTGAAGAACCTAGCAGTAGATGGACTATCCCCCCTCCCCATTTTTTCAATTTTCTCTCCTCTCCTTCCCTCCCATCCCTTCCAGCTTGTTCTGCCTTCTCTTCTCTCCTCCTTCTCCTTTTCCTTCCTCTCCTTGCCTCCTTCTCCTTCTCCTCTTCTTTCCTCTCTTCTTCCCTTCCCTTCCATTGCATTGCATTCCATTTTCTTCTCTTCTCTTCTCTCCTCTCCTCCTTTTCCTTCCTCTCCCCTCCTTGCCTCCTTCTTCTTCTCTTCTTTCCTCTCCTCTTCCCTTCCCTTTCATTCCATTTTGTTCTCTTCTCTCCTCCTTCTCCTTTTCCTTCCTCTCCTCGCCTCCTTCTCCTTCTTCTTCTCTTCTTTCCTCTCTTCTATTCTCTTCCCTTCCATTGCATTGTTCTGCCTTCCCTTCTCTCCTCCTTCTCCTTCTCCTTTTCCTTCCTCTCCTCGCCTCCTTCTCCTTCTTCTCTTCTTTCCTCTCTTCTTCTCTTCCCTTCCATTCCCTTCCATTGCATTCCATTTTCTTCTCTTCTCTTCTCTCCTCTTTCTCCTTTTCCTTCCTCTCCTCTTTATGCCTCCTTCTCCTTCTTCTCTTCTTTCCTCTCTTCTCTTCTCTTCGCTTCCATTGCATTGCATTCCATTTTGTTCTCTTCTCTCCTCCTTTTCCTTCCTCTCCTTGCCTCCTTCTTCTTCTCTTCTTTCCTCTCTTCTTCTCTTCCCTTCCATTGCATTGCATTCCATTTTGTCCTCTTCTCTCCTCCTTCTCCTTTTCCTTCCTCTCCTTTCCTTGCCTCCTTCTCCTTCTTCTTCTCTTCTTTCCTCTCCTCTTCCCTTCCCTTTCATTCCATTTTGTTCTCTTCTCTCCTCCTTCTCCTTTTCCTTCCTCTCCTCTGCTCGCCTCCTTCTCCTTCTCCTTCTCTTCTTTCCTCTCTTCCCTTCCCTTTCCTTCCCATCCCATCCCATCCCATCCCATCCTTTATAGAGAGAGGATCCAAAAGGACTGCATTTCCCCCCTTCCCTCTTATATCAAACAAAGTAAAGGTGGGCCAGTCTTTAGTTTCTTTTCACCCCTTCTCCCATCTCTGCATTAACTTCATATTTTCCTAACAGCTGCCCCTAATACTGTATATATATATTTTTTCCAAGGCCGTCTCCTTACTGCTCTACAGAAACCATCAATAACAGCGGCTCTTTCTTTCCGCCATATTCCCGACGCCGTCCTGTCTTGTTCAGAGAAAATATAATTATGCTGGGAAATTATCTTTTGTCCTGCAAAATAACTCTCCATTCCTGAAAGAAAATTCTAGCTCTCAAGGATGACAGGAAACTTTTCTAAGGAGTCTTTTGTGGTGATATTTCCACAGACATATCTTTTGTTTTTATCGATTCTTTATTTTCCAGGGGGCTTAGAAATGCATGAAGAGGTTTCAACAATCAATCTGCTTTTAGAAGAAAAACCATTTCAGATTCCTGCAGTATATCTTTATTTTCACCCTCTTTTTTTCTCCATTTGAAAATAAATGTACCTCCAGGAAAAGTAAAACATGTAGACACAATCAAGAAACAACCTTTTTTGCTTTGCATTGCAAATTTGTTGAACTCGGCCTCGCCGATAAAAGCCATCTCGGTGTGTATATAATGATAAGGGATTATTCAACATAAAGAATATAAAACTACTTTGGAGCAAAATATGTACGCCGGCTCAGTAGCAACCAATTATGGCTGTGCCAAGCCTGTAGATTGGAAATAATGGGGTTTTAGAAAAGGCAGAAATAATAAGTTGATGTAAGTTGTAAGTTGATGCGAGTACAAGAATGGACCGAATGAGTTCTCTGTTCATTCATAATTAGTCAATTAATGGAAGAGACAATTAATTATTTTAAAAGGAATTCTTTTTCAATTAAATGCATAAAGACTGTCATGGTCATCCCTCTCTTGCAGAGAATGGGAGTGAGACCAGTGGGACATAAATTGTTTCAACTCCTACCTTCAAAACAATGCTATAGAGCAGTATTATTATTAATATTATTATTATTATTATTATTATTATTATCTATTGGATTTGTATGCCGCCCCTCTCCGCAGACTCGGGGCGGCTAACAACAGCAGTAAAACAGTACAACAAAATCCAATACTAAAAAAACCAGTTAAAAACCCATTATATAAAAACCAGTCATACATACAAACATACCATGCATAAAATTGTAAAGGCCTAGGGGGAAAGTGTATCTTAGCTCCCCCATGCCTGGTGGCAGAGGTGGGTTTTAAGCAGCTTACGAAAGGCCAGGAGGGTGGGGGCAATTCTAATCTCTGGGGGGAGTTGGTTCCAGAGGGTCGGGGCCGCCACAGAGAAGGCTCTTCCTCTGGGTCCCGCCAAGCGACATTGTTTGGTTGACGGGACCCGGAGAAGACCCACTCTGTGGGACCTAATCGGTCGCTGGGATTCGTGCAGCAGAAGGCGGTCTCGGAGATATTCTGGTCCGATGCCATGAAGGGCTTTATAGGTCATAACCAACACTTTGAATTGTGACCGGAAACTGATCGGCAACCAATGCAGACTGTGGAGTGTTGGTGTAACATGGGCATATTTGGGAAAGCCCATGATTGCTCTCGCAGCTGCATTCTGCACGAAACTTCCAGTGTTGGAGCATTCACAACTTCTGGAGGCAAGCTGTTCCAAAGATTCATTGTTCTCATTGTCAGAACATTCCTCCTTAGTTCTAGGTTAATTTCCACCCATTTCTTCTGGTCCTGCTCTCAGGTGCCTTGGAGAATAGATTGACCCCTTCCTCTCTGTGGCAGCCCCTGAGGTGTTGGAACACTGCTATCATCTCACCCCTAGTCCTTCCCATGCATCCAAAGCCCTAAATATAATTTTGTGGGGTTTAACCCTCAACTTTCCGAGTGATCAGATTCTTAGATGGTCACTTGATGGCTTGAGCAGCTCAGAAATCTTCAGGTAATGACTTTGGACCAGAATACCTCCGGAACCGCCTGCTACTGCACGAATCCCAGCGACCGATAAGGTCCCACAGAGTTGGCCTTCTCCGGGTCCCATCGACTAAACAATGTCGTCTGGCGGGCCCCAGGGGAAGAGTCTGTGGCGGCCCCTGAGGCCCTCTGGAATCAACTCCCCCCGGAGATTAGAACTGCTCCCACCCTCCTTGTGTTCCGTAAACTACTTAAGACCCACCTATACCGCCAGGCATGGGGGATTTGAGACACCTTTCCCCCAGGCTTAATATAATTTATGTTTGGTATGTATGTGCTGTTTGGTTTTTAATTATGATAGGGTTTTTAGGGTTTTTAGGGTTTTTTAATATTAGATTTGTGCCAGTATAATATTGTTTTTATCGTTGTTGTGAGCCGCCCCGAGTCTTCGGAGAGGGGCAGCATACAAATCTAATAAATTATTATTAAATTATTATTATTATTCCTTAGTCACAGAGCCAGTGGCTGAAGCCCTAAAATCCATAGTCCTGAACACGTTTACGCTGCTAAACCATCTGAAAACCGAAAGATACAAACGAAAACCTAAAAAAATTCAGAGTTATTTTGTTCCAGAGATCTAAAGCCAGCTCAGACACGTTTTCGTGATTTATGGGGATAGAATTATCATCTCAACTCAGAGTGATAAAAGTGTATTCATTCAACAGAACTGTAAAACCCAGAAAGTTTGTTCTTGTTTGCGGTTTCATTTATTTTATATATTTATATATATATATATATCTTCGTTTCTTTTTCGGCATGCACATTGCCTTTAAATCTTATTTATACACTGTGGTATTTATTAGTCTCTCTTGATCAATGTTCAAAGGCCGTATGAAGTCCCTTGGGCTCGTAGTTAAAATACGCAGAAGAACAGAGAATACATATATTAATATGACTATGTGACAGTCCCCATTTGTAAAAATCTGTGTATTGCATCGTCTTGAGTGAGTTTAGGGGAAAAGCTTGGGCAGGTGTGTTCTCTTTCAGGTGATCAGAGATCCTTGATGGATCAAAGCTCAAAGTGTATCAAAGGCAGTGATGGGCTCCTATGGGTACAGTCAGGTACGAAGAACCGGTAGAAAAACTTTGATTTTTCCCCCTTTTTTTCTCCTGGGCTCTGGGTCTGTTTTTCCTATCGCAGTAAATGAGGTTGAATGTATATAATTTTGGAAGAGCTGTGCGTGCGTGTGTGTACATACACATCCAGTTTATATTATTATTATTTATTAGATTTGTTTGCCGCCCCTCTCTGTAGACTCGGGGTGGCTCACAACAGTGATAATAATAATAATAATAATAATAATAATAATAATAATAATAATAATAATTTATTGGATTTGTATGCCGCCCCTCTCCGTAGACTTGGGGCGGCTAACAACAATAATAAACACAACATGTACAATCCAATAATAAAAAACAACTAAAACCCCTATTATAAAACCAAACATACACACAAACATACCATGCATAACTTGTAATGGCCTAGGGGGAAGGGCTATTTCAACTCCCCCATACCATACAATACATGGTAACAAATCTAATAATTAAAATCTAAAATAACAGTTTTACATTAAAAAGTCTAAAAAAAACCCAAAAACCTCCAATAGATAAAATACATACACATAGTCATATCATGCAGAAAATTACATAGGCAAGGGGTGTGTGTCTCAGTTTCCCCAAGCCTGACGACAGAGGTGGGTTTTAAGGAGCTTACGAAAGGCTAGGAGGGTGGGGGCAATTCTAATGTCTGGGGGGAGTTGATTCCAGAGGGTCGGAGCCGCCACAGAGAAGGCTCTTTCCCTGGGTCCCGCCAGATGACATTGTTTAGTCGACGGGACCCGGAGAAGACCAACTCTGTGGGACCTAACTGGCCGCTGGGATTCGTGTGGCAGAAGGCAGTCTCGCAGATATCCTGGTCCTGTGCCATGAAGGGCTTTATAGGTCATAACCAATACTTTGAATTGTGACCGGAAACTGATCGGCAACCAATGCAGACTGTGGAGTGTTGGTGTAACATGGGCATATTTGGGGAAGCCCATGATTGCTCTCGCAGCTGCATTCTGCACGATCTGAAGTTTCCGAACACTTTTCAAAGGTAGCCCCATATAGTAGATAATGTATATTTTTGTGTGCCTGTGTGTAATATGTACCATATTTTTCGGAGTATAAGATGCACCTGAATTTTTGGGGAAGAAAATAGGGAAAAAAGAATCTGCTTACCAAGAATTCATCTGGATAGCGTCCTTAGTCTGGTCAGTTTCAGCACATTATTTTATCCCCTGGTTAGGACTTTAAAAAAAACTTCATTTGGAGAGAGTAACAATGAAAGAGCTTGCAAGCCAGTATTTATTTTATTTATTTTTTATTTATTTATTTTGTCCAGTACCCAATGAGGGTTTTAGTGGGTATATATATCTATATACACATAGTAAAATACATGATGAAGGTTATAGAGGAGATACTCATAGTAAAATATACCGTATTTTTCGCTCCATAAGACGCAGTTTTTTTCCTCCCAAAGTAGGAAGAAAAATCAGCCCCGTCTTATGGAGCGAAGATGCAGGCAGAGAGGGGGGGGGGGAGGCTGCGAACTCGGAAGCGCCATCCCGCCGGCTGGCTGGCTAGCTGCTGCCTGGCCCCCTCCCTCCCGGAGGAGGGTCTCCCTCCCGGAGGAGGGTCTCCCTCCGCACCACCAGCGGCGCTCCCCCCGCCAGCCAGCCAGCCAAGCCCCGCGCCCGCCAGAACCGGCTCCTCGCTCTCCCCCCGCCGCCCGCCGCATTTGCAGGAGGTGGGGAGGGTCGGGCGGCCCGCCAAGGCCAGGAGGGACGCCGAGAGGAAATGCCGGCAAAGGCTTTTCTCAGCGGAGGTCTTCAATGTCGGGGGCGCACGGGCGGTTGCGCGCGCTCCCTATCTCCCTGCTAGCCCACTCGGAATATTCAAAATAAGAAAAGCCTTTGCCGGCGAAGGTTTTTCTTATTTTGAATATTCCGAGTGGGCTAGCAGGGAGATAGGGAGCGCGCGCAACCGCCCGAGCGCCCCTGACATTGAATATCACCTTCGCCGGCCCCGTCACCGCTGAGAAGAACGAAGAGAGAACGAGAGTGAGTGAGAGCAACAGACAGCAAGATAGAGAGAAAGTGAGAAAGAGAGAGTGAGAGAAAGGGGGGAGAGAAAGAGATAGCAAGAGAGAGAGAACAAGAGAAAGAGCGTGAGAAAGAAAAAAAGAGAGAAAGAGTGAGAGAGAGAGAAAGCAAAAGAGACAGAAAGAAAACAAGAGAGAGAAAGTGAGAAGAAGAGAGAGAAAGAGGGGGGGAGAGGGGGGGAGAGAAAGAGAGAGGGAGAGGGGGGAGAGATAGCAAGAGAGGGAGAGAGAGAAAGAGAGAGGGAAAGGGGGGGAGAGGGGGGAGAGAAAGAGAGAGGGAGGGAGAGAGAGGAGATAAAGGAAGAGGAGAGAGAGAAAGGAAGAGAAAGAAAGAAAGAGGGATAGAAAGAGAGAGAGAGTGAGAGATGCTCAGTGAGCCTTTCTTTGAAGTTGCCTTTCTTTCTTTCTTTCTTTCTTTCTTTCTTTCTTTTTCTCTCTTGCTCTCTTGCTCTTTCATTCTTTTTTCTTTCTCTTGCTTTCTTTCTTTCTCTTGCTTTCTCTCCTTCCTTCCCTCCTTCCATTTCTTTCATTCCCCCTCTCTATTTTTATTTCTCTTTCATTTTCTTTCTTTCTCTCTTTCTTGCTTTCTTTCTTGCTCTTTTTCTTTCTCTCTTTTACCTTCCCTTCCTCTATTTCTTCTTTTCTTTCTCCTTCCTACCTTCTTCCCTCCCTCCCTTCAGTCCTTCCTCTCTTACTCTCCCCTTTCATAGGTTTCCTTGCTTCCTTCCTCTGTTCCTGTCCCTTCCCCCTTTCTTTCTTTCTTTCTTTCTTTCTTTCTTTCCTTCCTTCCTTTCCTCCCTCCATTTCTTGCTTTCCTTTTCCTTCCTCCCTTCTTTCCTCCCTCACTCCCTTCTTTCACTCCTTCCTCTCTCCCTCTCCCCTTTTTGGCTCAAAATATTTTTTTTCTATTTTCCTCCTCTAAAATCTAGGTGCGTCTTATCAGCAGGTACGTCTTATAGAGCGAAAAATACGGTATCTAAGAAAGAATAGAAATGAAGGTATAGTAATAAAACATATCAATGAAAGAATAGAAGTAGAGATACAGGAATAGAAGAAAGGTATAGGAGATATAGGAGAGCAATAGGACAGGGGACGGAAGGCACTCTAGTGCACTTGTACTCGCCCCTTACTGACCTCTTAGGAATCTGGAGAGGTCAACCGTAGATAATCTAAGGGTAAAGTGTTGGGGGTTTATTATTATTTATTTATTTATTATTTGGATTTGTATGCCGCCCCTCTCCGAAGACTCGGGGCGGCTCACAACAAGTGAAAACAATCCAATACAATCCAATTAATTAAAATATTATGAGTTTAAGAAAATCCCCTGTACTAACATACACACATACAGACATACCATATATAACTTCAACGTGCCCAGGGGAAGATGTTTAGTTTCCCCATGCCTGACGGCAAAGGTGGGTTTTGAGGAGTTTACGGAAGGCAGGAAGAGTAGGGGCAGTTCTGATCTCCGGGGGGAGTTGGTTCCAGAGGGCCGGTGCCGCCACAGAGAAGGCTCTCCCCCTGGGGCCCGCCAACCGGCATTGTTTAGTTGACGGGACCCGGAGGAGGCCCACTCTGTGGGACCGAATCGGTCGCTGGGATTCGTGCGGCAGAAGGCGGTCTCGGAGATATTCTGGTCCAGTGCCATGAAGGGCTTTAAAGGTCATAACCAACACTTTGAATTGTGACCGGAAACTGATCGGCAGCCAATGCAGACTGCGGAGTGATGGTGAAACATGGGCATACCTGGGTAAGCCCATGACTGCTCTCGCAGCTGCATTTTGCACGATCTGAAGTTTCCGAACATTTTTCAAAGGTAGCCCCATGTAGAGAGCATTACAGTAGTCGAACCTCGAGGTGATGAGGGCATGAGTGACTGTGAGTAATGAGTCCCGGTCCAGATAGGGCCGCAACTGGTGCACCAGGCGAACCTGGGCAAACGCCCCCCTCGCCACAGCTGAAAGATGTTGTTCTAATGTGAGCTGTGGATCGAGGAGGACGCCCAAGTTGCGGACCCTCTCTGAGGGGGTCAATAATTCCCCCCCCAGGGTGATGGACGGACAGATGGGATTGTCCTTGGGAGGCAGAACCCACAGCCACTCCGTCTTATCCGGGTTGAGCTTGAGTCTGTTGACACCCATCCAGGCCCCAACAGCCTCCAGGCACCGGCACATTGGGGATGACACTATGAGTTTCACGCTTCGACAACTCGGTTACTGAAGTCGTATTTTTTACAGTCAAGTTTGGAGCGGTTAATATTAGGTTTAAATCTGTTGTGTGCTCTTGTGTTGTTGTGGTTGAAGCTGAAGTACTGGGAACTGGGGAACTGGGAGCTGGGAACATCATTAGCACCTGGAAAGAAACATTCAGAGCAAATAGAGCAAGTGGGAAAACCCTGCAAAGACTTAGGGCTTAGAAATTGTCATTGGAAGGACGGAGTCAAATTTTGATGCTTCTCTCTGATTTCATGTGCTGCCCCAAACCTCCCAAATGTTATGGGATTTTGACGGTGAAATTATGGGAAATTTCACACACCAGGAAAAGAAAGAAAGTAAGAAAAATGATATGGGCCAATTCACCCTAAGGAGTCTAAAGTGCACACAACACAATACCCTACACAACTAGAAACATAGAAACATAGAAGTCTGACGGCAGAAAAAGACCTCATGGTCCATCTAGTCTGCCCTTATACTATTTCCTGTATTTTATCTTAGGATGGATCTATGTTTATCCCAGGCATGTTTAAATTCAGTTACTGTGGATTTACCAACCACGTCTGCTGGAAGTTTGTTCCAAGGATCTACTACTCTTTCAGTAAAATAATATTTTCTCATGTTGCTTTTGATCTTTCCCCCAACTAGACTTACAATCCTAGGTTTAGAAAGCCTAGAACTACGTTGCCTTAAACATGGCCTAAGCACAGCCCCTAAAATCATCTGCTACAATGTCCTTCCTCTCAACGACTACTTCAGCTTCAACCACCACAACATACGAGCACACAAGGGATACAAACTTAGAGTAAATCGCTCCAAACTTGACTGCAGGAAATACGACTTTAGTAACCGAGTAGCTGATGCATGGAACTCACTACAACACCTTGTAGTATCATTGCCTAACCCCCAAAACTTTACCCTTAGACTCTCCACTGCTGACCTCCCCCAATTACTAAGGGGTCAGTAAGGGGCATGCATAAGTGCACCAGCGTGCCCTCCGTCCCCTGTCCTAATGTTTCTCTCTTACTAGTATCATGCATATATTGTTATATCGTTGTATACCACCAATACGTATTTGACAAAACAAACAAATAAATAAATAAAATTATTGAATGTGATGAACTGGGACAATTATTCCTAGGGAAAGTAATGAAGTTAGCTAACAGGTTTTCCGATTCTGTAAAACTTGCGTCACTAGTCAGTATAAACACAATTAAGCTAAAAGGAATAACGATTTGACTCATTATACAGAAGCCTCCCGATAGGTGTTGTGGTTCAGCCTGGGACCCCTCCGGGAATGGCTGATTTGCTGTCGGTGTCCAGCTCAGAGGCTGAGGACCAGGAGGGGCAGACTGACGAAGAAGCTGAATCCCAGGCTGAAGATGAAGGACAGCCAGAGTTCCACCAGGGGGAGCTCTCCCCAGCAAGCAGCCTGGATTCCCTGGGGGAAGATGCTAGTGACTTCATAGATATGCGACAGATGAGAGCTAACGAGAGAAGAATGCAGTTGGCTAGGTATTACCAGCATTAGTGGTTGCAGCTGGGTTTGAGTGTGGTGCTCTTGGGAAAGGATAAAAGGTGGCCCCACCCTTCCTGGCTTGTGGAGTTTTATCTTGGAGATTCGTGAGACCTGTCTGTGAACTTTGGTGGCTACAATCCTGGTTTGTGCCTTGGACTTTTGAAACCTTGGGGGGGTGTGCCAGCAAGAAGCTTTTGGAATTGACTGGACATCAGGACCCTGTTGTAAAGTATTGTAACCTGTCTGCTGTGAAGACAGGTCTTCCTTTATGCTTATTTTTTCCTGCTATAAATTACTTTTGGATTTTACCAGAGTGTCTGGCTGTTTTTTCAGTGGGTGTGGAGGTCTGGGAAAACCCAGACAGAACAATAGGATATCCAGAAACTCATCCACTGCGTAGGTTCCCTTACTCTCTTCTTAAAATGCCACTGTCTGTGTTTATAACTCTAACCAGCTGTCCTTGAATTAAACACTCCCAATAAAGTTAAAACAGCTAATTTAAAGAACGACTTAACACATGCCTCGCCGCTGACATAAAACAGATTAAAGAGACAACTGTTATTTTGCGTACCCTGTTCCCTCCCTTCTCAAGCCCTCGGCCTCGGAATTTGATTCCGATAGTTAAACCGGTCCGGAATCCATTCGACGAGGCCTCGTCTCTTCCACCCTAATTAGCGTAATACAATTAACGGGTTCTCTGGGAAAAATAATCAGGTCAGGCAAAGTAACACATGAATTTATCACACCTTCTGCCGCACGAATCCCAGCGACCGGTTAGGTCCCACAGAGATGGCCTTCTCCGCGTCCCGTCGACTAAGCAATGTCGTTTGGCAGGACCCAGGAGAAGAGCCTTCTCTGTGGTGGCCCCGACCCTCTGGAACCAGCTCCCCCCAGATATCAGAGTTGCCCCCACCCTCCTTGCCTTTCGCAAGCTCCTTAAAGCCCACCTCTGCCGTCAGGCATGGGGGAATTGAAATTTCCCTTCCCCCTAGGCTTATAGAATGTATACATGGTATGCTTGTATGTATGAGTGGTTCTTTAAATTGGGGTTTTTTAGATTGTTTTTAATATTAGATTTGTTTACATTGTCTTTTTATATTGTTGTTAGGCACCCCGAGTCTTCGGAGAGGGGCGGCATACAAATCTAATAAATAAATGAATGAATGAATGAATGAATGAATGAATGAATGAATGCAGGTCAAAAAGAGAAGTATGAGAGCTTGCATTTGCGGGAACTAGCCTGTTTGTGCCCAAGCAGCAAACCAGTCCAATCATCCCACCAGCCAGCGAACCCCAGACCAGTAGAAATGGAGGTGAAGTCTTCAATGAAACACAGCAGCAGTAGGAAGTTGTGGAAAAATCTATTTATTTCTTTATACTGCTCCTACTACTGTCCATACTATACATACAATAAACTAGTATCTTGCTAGTACCTTGCTACAACTATCTTAGTTCAACAACTCACAGGAACCAACTTTTACAGTGTTACAGCTTCTTGTTACTTCCACGAACAGCACACAGCTAACAGTGAACGGACAGAGAGAGAGAGCAAAGAGCTCTTGCCTAGTTAAATACTTTTCACATAATTGCTAGGTTGCTGCACGCTCAATTGACTCAGAACGACTCAGCTTTCGTAACTGAGGCCTACTTTCTGCATTATGATATTACCGAGGGATTTTTAATTCCTAAGAAGTAATAGAGAGAGGGACCATGTCGCATGGATCAAGAGTGGTGGTTGATAGGCAGGCCATGGGAAGCAGCCAGAGAGACACACAGGATAGGAGAGGTCTATATGTCTCTTTTGAGTAGTGGAGGATTTTGAGGAAATTAGGGGCAATCAGTTCCCTTTATTTTTTTGAACAGTGTATATATTTTATTTTCTAACGTCAGTGTCTGTAGAATACCTGTTCTGCCGGCGTGTTTCAACCGCCCGTAATTACAGAGTAATTAGTCCAGGAAGACACACACCACACGATAAAAAGAAAACCCAAAACTTTTTATAAACAGAAAAACAGAAACAGCTCCCTTTTTAAATGTCAAAGGGATTTTCTGGTACACACGAGGCACAGGTTAAATGCAATCCAATTGCTCACCCAATAACTGGGAAATTGAGTCCAATTCCAAAGTCCAGAGAGTCCACACACAATCTTGAACAGCACAAAAACCACGATCTTGACGAAACAATGAATCAGATAAACTGCCATGAGGCTAAAACACCAGGCTGCACTTTTATCTGTAGCACTAATTACAGCAGCCCCACCCAACCACAGGTGGCCTCATTTTCTCTTGCAACAATCCTTCAGTTGTTGTCTCCTATGCATCACTCTATGCATGCGTGGATGTGTCATTAATTCTTGTTCAGAATCCAGGGATGATACAGATGATTGATCTCCTCTTGGGCTGTCTGCCAAACTCCCCTCTTCCCTGTCACTCATGCTTCCTTGGTCAGAGGAGGCTTCATCGGCAGATTCCATCGGGAGCAAAACAGGCCTGCGGCATGTGGATGTTTCCCCAACATCCACGTGCACATTCCTTGGGGTAGGAGCTGGGCCAGAGCTAACCACAACAGTACCAAACTGTCTCCATTCTGCAATTCATTTACTTCACATAAAAGTAGAAGAAGAGTCCAATCAACGAAGCAGTGGAAGTGATGTGCCGGTGCCTGGTGGCTATTGGGGCCTGGATGGGTGTCAACAGACTCAAGCTCAACCTGGATAAGATGGAGTGGCTGTGGGTTTTGCCTCCCAAGGACAATTCCATCTGCCCGTCCATCACCCTGGGGGGGGGAATTATTGACCCCCTCAGAGAGGGTCCGCAACTTGGGCGTCCTCCTCAATCCACAGCTCACATTAGAGAACCATCTTTCAGCTGGGGCGAGGGGGGCGTTTTACCAGGCTCACCTGGTGCACCAGTTGCGGCCTTATTTGGACTGGGATTCACTGCTCACAGTCACTCATGCCCTCATCACCTCGAGGTTCAATTACTGTAATGCTCTCTACATGGGGCTACCTCTGAAAAGTGTTCGGAAACTTCAGATCGTGCAGAATGCAGCTACGAGAGCAATCATGGGCTTTCCCAAGTATGCCCATGTTTCACCAACACTCCGCAGTCTGCATTGGTTGCCAATCAGTTTCCGGTCACAATTCAAAGTGTTGGTTATGACCTATAAAGCCCTTCATGGCATCGGACCAGAATATCTCCGGGACTGCCTTCTGCTGCACGAATCCCAGCGGCCGATGTCGGTTGGCGGGCCCCAGGGGAAGAGCCTTCTCTGTGGCGGCCCCAACTCTCTGGAACCAGCTCCCCCCAGAGATTAGAACTGCCCCTACCCTCCTTGCCTTTTGCAAACTCTTTAAAACCCACCTTTGCCGTCAGGCATGGGGGAACTGAGATATCTCCCCGGGCCTATATAATTTATGTATGGTATGTTTGTAGCTATGTCTGCTTAAAAATGGTTTTTTTAAACTATTTTAAATTTTAAATTTTAAATTATTAGATTTGTCAGGAATTGTTTTTATTGTGCTGTGAGCCGCCCCGAGTCTACGGAGAGGGGCGGCATACAAATCTAATAAGTAAGTAAGTAAGTAAGTAAGTAAGTAAGTAAGTAAGTAAGTAAGTAAGTAAGTAAGTAAGTAAGTAAGAAGTAAGTAAGTAAATAAACAAACAAACAAACAAATAGTCCAGATGTTTCTTGCACTTCTGGATGTCATCAATTGCTCATCAGTCAAATGGACTCAAAAGGGGAGACTGAATGAGTTTACCTTATAATTTTTTTTTAAAAAATCACGATGGTCGTCAGGACTTATTATCTTCTGACTCTGAGCAGCTATTGTCTGCCATTTAATTAAATGGATCCCTCTATTGCTTTCGGTCTACTATTAAGAAATAATTTTAAATGAAAAGACCTGGAGAATGTGTGTGTGTGTGTGGGGGGCATTCAAACTCTAATATATATATATTAGTTTTTAGTTGGGTTTCTTTCTCCCTCAAAAATAAAGCCATTTCTCTTTTCCTCCTGAATAAAACTTACTTAAGAGGCAATCGCTCCCGATTTGTTCCGCTGCTGTGGAAACTCAAAAAACCCAAAACCTAAATTTGTAGAAATTTTGAGCCATCGATCGTCCGTAATATACAAAAGGCATAAAATATTATGAAGGAAGAAAACCTCCTAATTTCTCATCAGTGCGTGCTGTTGGGTCGCGCCGGAGGATTAAATATAAGCAAACACATCCATGTATCTCTCCACTTGAGACGTACCCTGACAACTTTATTGTGTGGCATAAATCCATTTAGAAAGTCGGGACTTAAATTAAACTCCGTGGAAAAGGGGGGGGGAAGGAGAGAGAGACAGACGTCCATAATAGATAATAATGACGGAGGACATTTCTAAGCAGCAGTTGGAAATATGTTGCTTCAGGGTGTACGTTATGGGGGGTTTCTCTTTCTTTCTTTCTTTCTTTCTTTCTTTCTTTCTTTCTTTCTTTCTTTCCTTCCTTCCTTCCTTCCTTTCTTTCCTTCCTTGCTTCCTTCATTCCTTTCTTCCTTTCTTCCTTCCTTCCTTCTTTCCTTCCTTTCTTCTTTTCTTTCTTTCTTCCTTTCTTCCTTTCTTCTTTTCTTTCTTCCTTCCTTTCTTCTTTTCTTTCTTTCTTTCTTCCTTCCTTCTTTCCTTCCTTCCTTTCTTCTTTTCTTTCTTTCTTTCTCTCTTTCTTCCTTCCTTCCTTCTTTTCTTCCTTCCTTTCTTCTTTTCTTCCTTCCTTCCTTCCTTCTTTTCTTCCTTCCTTCCTTCCTTCCTTCTTTCTTTCTTTCTATCTTCCTTCCTTCCTTTCTTCTTTTCTTTCTTCCTTCCTTCAGTCCTTCCTTCCTTTTTTTCTTCCTTCCTTCCTTTCTTTCTTTCCTTGTTCTTCCTTCCTTCCTTCCTTCCTTCCTTTCTTTCTTTCTTTCCTTCCTTCCTTTTTTCTTTCTTTCTTTCTTTCCTCCCTCCCTCCCTGTCTTTCTTTTTTCCTTCCTTCCTTTCTTCTTTTCTTCCTTCCTTCCTTTCTTCTTTCCTTCCTTCCTTCCTTCCTTTTTTCCTTTCTTTCTTCCTTCCTTCCTTTTTTTTCTTTCTTTCTTTCTTTCTTTCTTTCTTTCCTTCCTTTTTCTTCCTTCCTTTCTTTCTTCCTTTCTTTCTTTCTTTCCTTCCTTCCTTCCTTTTTTTCTTTCTTTCTTTCTTTCTTTCTTTCTTTCCTCCCTCCCTCCCTGTTTTTCTTCCTTCCTTCCTTCCTTCCTTCCTTCCTTCCTTCCTTCCTTCCTTCCTTCCTTTTTTGAGTTTAAAAGATAGACTTTATTGAACAATTAAAATAAACAAAGTTGACAAACGTGCTTCACATTGGTTGAAGTTTTTAGGGTTACATTTCAGCAGCTTACCATTCTGGCCCTGTTTCCTCCCAAGAGATTCCTAGAGAAGCCCCACGGAGGCTTCTCCCCACCTTTTCCGGCCCTGTTTCCTCTCAGGAGATTCCTAGAGAGGCCCCACGGAGGCTTCTCCCCACCTTTTCCGGCCCTGTTTCCTCTCAGGAGATTCTTAGAGAGGCCCCACAGAGGCTTCTCCCCATCTTTTACGGCACTGTTTCCTCCCAGGAGATTCCTAGAGAGGCCCCACGGAGGCTTCCCCCCGACTTTTCTGGCCCTGTTTCCTCCCAGGAGATTCCTAGAGGCCCCACGAAGGCTTCTCCCTGCTTTTTCCGGTTACATTTTTGGAGGCTCGGGTTTGTAAGTGGAAAATGGTTCTTGAGAAGAGGCAAAAAAAATCTTGAATACCCGGTTCTTATCTAGAAAAGTCCGTAAGTAGAGGCGCGTACCACTGTATGTCCTAGTCTGACATCCCTCTTGTTTCAGTTCATAAACAAACACTCAGGACCCGTAGCTGAAAGATAAGACGATTGCAAAGAAAACAAAATACCCATGAAATTCAGATTCATTAAAAGCACCGTTGCTTCAAGATCCCTTGAAATGAAAGTTCGGAGCACGGTTGTCTATATGATCAAGGTGTGTCGCTTGCAGGAAGCCCCGATTGCTGTTGTGTTGCTTCCTCTGATATCTTTAGCTAAAATAATGATTCTTGAACTAATAGGGGTTTTCTAAATTGTCAGATAATCTTTGAAAAAAAGAAGAATGTTCCTCTCATTATGTGCACATCAAAGAAGATGGAAGAGAGGAAAAACACGGTTGCATTTTGTTCCCAGCAAGTGAATAGTGGACGACTGATAATGTAGAGAATTCCTTTTAACTCCCTAAAAAAAGTGCACAGATTGATAGAAGAGAGCCTTTGTTAGCTCAGGGTTGAAACGAGGTGACCTGGATACTCTCTAACTTGGCGGTTTTCTTGCAGGAATTTCATGGCCCCAGTGGGTAACAAGGTCAGGGCAAGAAGGGAGTGGGGTTTGTGCAGAGGGAGAGGAGGAGGAGGAGAGGAAGAGGAAGAGGAGCATGTGATTGGGGAAATCACAGGAAGGGTGGAGGCCCTGTTTCCTCCCAGATTTCTAGAGAGGCCCCACAGAGGCTTCTCATAATCTTTTCTGGCCCTGTTTCCTCCCAGGAGATTCCTAGACAGGCCCCACAGAGGCTTCTTCCCACCTTTTTCATCCTGTTTCCTCCCAGGAGATTCCTAGAGAGGCCCCACAGAGGCTTCTCTCCGCCTTTTCCAGCCCTGTTTCTTCTCAGGAGGTTCCTAGAGAGGCCCCACGGAGGCTTCTCCCCACCTTTTCCATCCTGTTTTCTCCCAGGAGATTCCTAGAGAGGCCCCACAGAGGCTTCTCCCCACCTTTTCCATCCTGTTTCCTCCCAGGAGATTCCTAGAGAGATCCCACAGAGGCTTCTTCCCACCTTTTCCATCCTGTTTCCTCCCAGGAGATTCCTAGAGAGGCCCCACAGAGGCTTCTCTCCGCCTTTTCCAGCCCTGTTTCTTCTCAGGAGGTTCCTAGAGAGGCCCCACGGAGGCTTCTCCCCACCTTTTCCATCCTGTTTCCTCCCAGGAGGTTCCTAGAGAGATCCCACAGAGGCTTCTCCCCACCTTTTCCATCCTGTTTCCTCCCAGGAGATTCCTAGAGAGATCCCACAGAGGCTTCTTCCCACCTTTTCCATCCTGTTTCCTCCCAGGAGATTCCTAGAGAGGCCCCACGGAGGCTTCTCCCCACCTTTTCCATCCTGTTTCCTCCCAGGAGGTTCCTAGAGAGATCCCACAGAGGCTTCTTCCCACATTTTCCATCCTGTTTCCTCCCAGGAGATTCCTAGAGAGATCCCACAGAGGCTTCTTCCCACCTTTTCCATCCTGTTTCCTCCCAGGAGATTCCTAGAGAGGCCCCACGGAGGTTTCTCCCCACCTTTTCCATCCTGTTTCCTCTCAGGAGATTCCTAGAGAGGCCCCACGGAGGTTTCTCCCCACCTTTTCCATCCTGTTTCCTCTCAGGAGATTCCTAGAGAGGCCCCACGGAGGTTTCTCCCCACCTTTTCCATCCTGTTTCCTCCCAGGAGATTCCTAGACAGGCCCCACAGAGGCTTCTTCCCACCTTTTCCATCCTGTTTCCTCCCAGGAGATTCCTAGAGAGGCCCCACGGAGGCTTCTATCCACCTTTTCCAGCCCTGTTTCTTCTCAGGAGATTCCTAGAGAGGCCCCACGGAGGCTTCTCCCCACCTTTCCATCCTGTTTCCTCCCAGGAGATTCCTAGAGAGGCCCCACGGAGGCTTCTCCCCACCTTTCCATCCTGTTTCCTCCCAGGAGATTCCTAGAGAGGCCCCACGGAGGCTTCTCCCCACCTTTTCCATCCTGTTTCCTCCCAGGAGATTCCTAGAGAGGCCCCACAGAGACTTCTTCCCACCTTTTCCATCCTGTTTCCTCCCAGGAGATTCCTAGAGAGGCCCCACGGAGGCTTCTCCTGCCTTTTCCATCCTGTTTCCTCCCAGGAAATTCCTAGAGAGGCCCCACGGAGGCTTCTCCCTGCCTTTTCCATCCTGTTTCCTCCCAGGAGATTCCTAGAGAGGCCCCACAGAGGCTTCTCCCTGCCTTTTCTGGTTACAGTTTGTAAGTGGAAACTGGTTCTTGAGAAGAGGCAAAAAAATCTTGAACGCCCGGTCCTTATCTAGAAAAGTTCGTAATTAGAGGCGTTCTTAGGTAGAGATACCACTATACTTTAACTTGATTTGGGTTGGATGCTACCTGGAACCTTGAGAACAGCATCATGGAAGCTGGTCAGCTGGTCAGTCATCCCTATCCTGACACTCTTTCCATTTAAAAGCTCTTATTTATTCCTCTTTGCTTCCTCTCGAATTGGAATGAGAAAGCATTCACATCCACTCCCGAGAAAAGTCAGAGCTTGCAATCGTAATCATTCTCAAGCTACCAATTAGTGGGTGTCTTGTTTCCAAGCTATGGAAGCTGCAACGTGAGACAAAACAGGTCAGAGTAGATTTGATGAATCAGTGCAATTAATCGCAGATGAAAGCGATCGTACAAAGCAACTTTGCGATTCGGGAAGGGATTTCAACAGATTTCCCCTAGTTATGCTGGTTGTTCTCGCTGCTAGTTGATGGAAAATGATGTATCAGGATCACGTACATACACAACTGTATGGAGACATTTGCATTACAACAATTAACTCACTGCCTAGCCTACCCAGCATCTTGGCTTTCTTTTAATTTTAATCTTTAACTTTTTATTCTACTTTTGAAGTCCACATGTCTTAGAAGAGCCATCTTTGCCTACCCTGGGCCCAAATGACCTACAACAAGGGTAGGCAGTTAGCTCTTCTATGACTTGTGGACTTCAACTCCCAGAATTCCTGAGTTAGCAAGATTGGCTGAGGAATTCTGGGAGTTGAAGTCCACATGTCATAGAAGAGCCAACTTTGCCTACCCTTGATCCAGGTTGATATCACCCAACTGATTATATTACGTCATTTGGTCATGAAAAATCTGCAAGAAAGCCACCAAGCTCAGAGTCTATCACAGATCCCACAATTCATCCCCAGATTCAAGAGTCCACCAAGATTCAGATCCCACAATTCACCCCCAGATTCAAGAGTCCACCAAGCTCAGAGTCCATCACAGATCCCACAATTCATCCCCAGATTCAAGAGTCCACCAAGCTCAGAGTCTATCACAGATCCCACAATTCATCCCCAGATTCAAGAGTCCACCAAGATTCAGATCCCACAATTCACCCCCAGATTCAAGAGTCCACCAAGCTCAGAGTCCATCACAGATCCCACAATTCATCCCCAGATTCCTAGAGAGGCCCCACGGAGGCTTCTCCCTGCCTTTTCTGGTTACAGTTTGTAAGTGGAAACTGGTTCTTGAGAAGAATATTCCCTTCTAATTTCTTCTCCTGTTGCTAAGACTGTTCCAGCCAAAACAGACTAACTTCAGGAGCATCCATGGAACTAACCACTTCTCCAGGAAGTTGGCGAGGGGTGTAGCAGTGCAAATGATAAGTAACGCTCTTCCAAAACTATCACTTACGCCTTTGGTGTTATGCAAATCTATTTAAATGTAATCAGCCTATCACCCAAAAGGTAGAGGAATAATCAGCTGGGAATGCTTTAATCATTTGCTAGTCCTCTTTACAAGGCACGTATATATTTTATTTCCCCATGGCTCCGCGAATGGCTTTGATTTCTAAGCAAATTATAAAGAGCTAATCTCTGAGGCAATTAGATCAGACGAAACCGTTCTTTTTCAATAATTTTCCTGGCCTGAAAAAAATTGAGGATTTGCATAAAACAATCCAAATACAGACAGTTGGGCCTCTTGCCCGTAGATAACTGTGTGTTTGAAACATCACTGTCCCTCAAACCTGGCCAGAATCCTCAAATGGACCTTAGAATATAGAATAATAGCCCTAGCAGTTCTGGGCTCCTACGGGTATGGTCGGGCATGCAGAACCGGTAGAAAAAAAATTGGTTAGGTGTTCTGCCAGCGTGTTTCAACCACCCGTAATTACAGGGGAATTAGTCCAGGAAGACACACACCACACGATAGAAGGAAAACCCAAAAGTTTTTATAAACAGAAAAACCGAAACAGCTCCCTTTTTAAATGTCACAGGGATTTTCTGGTACGCACAAGGCACAGGTTAAATGCAATCCAATTGCTCACCCAATAACTGGGAAATTGAGTCCAATTCTAAAGTCCAGAGAGTCCACACACAATCTTGAACAGCACAAAAACCACAATCTTGACGAAACAATGAATCAGATAAACTGCCATGAGGCTAAAACACCAAGCTTCACTTTTATCTGTAGCACTAATTACAGCAGACCCACCCAACCACAGGTGGCCTCATTTTCTCTTGTAATAATCCTTCAGTTGTTGTCTCCTATGCATCCCTTTACGCATGCATGGATGTGACATTAATTCTTGTTCAGAATCCAGGGATGATACAGATGATTGATCTCCTCCTGGGCTGTCTGCCAAACTCCCCTCTTCCCCCACATCACTCACGCTTCCTTGGTCAGAGGAGGCTTTGTCGGCAGATTCCATCGGGAGCAAACCAGGCCTGTGGCATGTGGATGTTTCCCCCACATCCTCCTGCACATTCCTTGGGGCAGGAGCTGGGCCAGAACTAACCACAACAGTTAGGTATGCAGAACCGGTAGAAAAATTATATCGGCAGTGACCAAAATTGGCAAATGCCACTTTTTCAGAGCCTACAATATGGAATAGAAGATGCAGTGGTGTTGAATCAGGCCAAAGCCCTTCGAGTCCAGCATTCTATGTCCCACAGTAGCCCAACAATTGTCCATGGGGACCTTGAGCAGAAAGAGAAGGCAAGACCCTCCCTTTCCCTTGACCCCCAACAAATGGTACTCAAGGGAACCCTGCCTGCCTTAACCAACATAGAGGCGGCACATGGACATCCGTTTCAATAACCACCGATACACTTGGCATCCACAACTCTGTCTAATCCTGCCTGAAAGCTATCAAGACTGACAGCTGTCACGACCTCTTCTGGAAGTGAATTCCATAAACCAACGACCCTCTGGGTGATGAAATATTTCCCTTTATTTGTCCTCACTTTCTCACCTATGAGCTTTAGGGAGTGGCCCCTCATCCTAGTATTGTGTAATAGAGAAAATATTTTTTCTCTATCCACCTTTTCTATCCCATGCATGATTTTATACCCTCTGATCAAGTCACCCCTTCGATTGGCACCAATTGTTTTTTCTGCAGTTCTGATTCTCCTCTGAAGTCTGTGTTGGTCCTGTTGGGTTGCAGCGCCAAACCAGACAGTTATAGAATCCTAACTGCACATACAAACTGAATAAACAATCTCTCACTGCTAACCCACATTCTGTAAAAGACCTTGGAATACTAAGATCGAATGACCTAAGTGCTAAAGCCCACTGCAACAATATCGCCAAAAAAGCCTCTAGAGTTGTTAACCTGATCCTACGCAGCTTCTGCTCAGGCAATCTCACACTACTCACAAGAGCCTACAAAACTTTTGCCAGACCCATCCTAGACTACTGCTCATCTGTCTGGGACCCATACCACATCTCAGACATCAACACCCTTGAAAATGTTCAAAGATATTTCACCAGAAGAGCCCTTCACTCCTCCACTCGAAACAGAATACCCTACGAAAATAGACTAACAATCCTGGGCCTAGAAAGCCTAGAACTATGGCACCTAAAACACGATTTGAGTATTGCCCACAAGATCATATGCTGCAATGTCTTACCAGTCAATGACTACTTCAGCTTCAACCGCAACAACACAAGAGCATGCAATAGATTCAAACTTAATACGAACCGCGCCAAACTTGACTGTAAAAAATATGATTTCAACAATCGAGTTATCGAAGCTTGGAACTCATTACCGGACTCAATTGTGTCAACCCCTAACCCCCAACACTTCTCCCTTAGTCTCCCCACGATTGACCTCTCCAGGTTCCTAAGAGGCCAGTAAGGGGCGTACATAAGTGCACTGGTGTGCCTTTCGTCCCCTGTCCAATTGTCTTTCCTTTCTTTCACCTATCTTATATATTCTCTTCCTTTCATATATCCTCTCCTCTAAGTTCACCTTCACCCTCTTTTATATTATCACATGTTTATTTTCATCCTATGTATTTGTGTATTGGACAAATGAATGAATGAATGAATGAATGAATGAATGAATGAATGAATGAATGAATAAATAAATAAATAAATAAATAAATAAATAAATAAATAAGTGAAGATGACAGACTGAAACGATAGGAAAGATGCCCGTTGCGTGTGCCATGGGCCATGTCTCGATTCTTGGGGCTAAATCACATTTGATCCCCGATGAAAGGTTGAACTTGGAAGGATCAAAAGTGGGGGGAGAGGCCCCTCTCTGTGACTCAAAACCATCAAAGAGCGAAACGGCAAAGCCGCCGACAGTCCTTGTCGGCAGACGTTTATGGAAATAGGAGCATCTCTCTCCCTTGCAGAGAGAAAGACCACAAGGCACCAGCAAGTATATCCTGCAAAGTAACGGAAAAGTGATTAATTATTTGTAGGAAGTCTCCACAGGCTCCCCCCTGTTTTTCAGGTGACGGGCCCACCACTGCGATAAAAGGAGTGTTCTCATTAGCTTGAACCAGCAGGGCTTCTGTTAAATTCAGAATTCAATCCCTCAAGTTGTGCCACCTGTTAAGCTGCGCTTCACTATTCCGAGGTCACAAACCCAAAGCCCTTTTTCGCACTCCGAGTGCAGTGATCTTTGAGAACAAATAGGCCCAGCAGGACGGCGGGGATGGCTTAGGAAGCGAAGGAAGAATACATTACCTATAAAAAGCAGAATGTTTAGGGGAAGAGGGAACAGCTCAGCCAACAGCGATGGTTTCCCTGTACACTTTCAGCAAATTGCTACCCCAAACGTTGAGAATTGGTGTGCAGAGTTCTTTTTTTAAAAACAAAACAAAACACTTTTTATTGAGTTTTTTTTCACATTAAAAAGACCAACCATAATTTCAGCTTGTTGCTATGGGAAGTATCTTTCCTCATTCTACATTTTCCATATCTAAAGCTATTAGTCTTAACTTGGACATTCTTATTTTTATTCACAAGTTTATACTTGTTGTAGAATAGAATAGAATAGAATAGAATACAATAGAATAGAATAGAATTTTATTGGCCAAACGTGATTGGACACACAAGGAATTTGTCTTGGTGCAGATGCTCTCAGCGTACATAAAAGAAAAAGAGACATTTGTCAAGAATGGCTTCAAATAAGCAATGAGGAAACAATCAATATTAATAAAAATGTTAAGGATACAAGCAACAAGTTATTCCTTTCCATCTATTTACATTTTACACTTACATTTACTACATTGTTTTATAATATTACTTTACACATCAATTTTACTTCCCCTTTCAGTCCAATTGTACCATTTACTTATACTCTACGGGAAAGCTAGACTTGTCCTTTTATTACCTGTTAAAAAGTTGACCTGGTCGGCAATCTTATTGAAAGGAATTACGTCCCATCAGAGTGGCCACTGAAGTTTCTGGCCAACTGTGAAACTTGCAATTTCGACATATTCTTATTTGATTCTTGGTTTTGTTCTTAAGAGAAGACTCTTGATTAGAAACATAGAAGATTGACGGCAGAAAAAGACCTCCTGGTCCATCTAGTCTGCCCTTATACTATTTCCTGTATTTTACTTTAGGATGGATCTATGTTTATCCCAGGCATGCTTAAATTCAGTTACTGTGGATTTTACCAACCACTTCTGCTGGAAGTTTGTTCCAAACATCTACTCCTCTTTCAGTCAAATAATATTTTCTCGCGTTGCTTGTGATCTTTCCCCCAACGAACCTCAGATTGTGTCCCCTTGTTCTTGTGTTCACTTTCCTATTAAAAACACTTCCCTCCTGAACCTTATTTAACTCTTTAACATATTTAAACCTTATTTAACTCTTTAACATATTTAAATGTTTCTATCATGTTTCCCTTCTGTCCTCCAGACTATGCTGAAATTTTTTCCCGTCCTTAAATTGGGGGTTTTTTAGATTATTTTTTAATATTAGATTTGTTACATTGTCTTTTTTATTGTTGTTAGCCGCCCCGAGTCTTCGGAGAGGGGCGGCATACAAATCAAATCAAATCAAATCAAATCAAATCAAATCAAACCAAATCAAATAACAAACAGATTCATGAAGTCTTTCCTGATAGGGTTTTATGCTTAAGTCCTTCCACCATTTTTGTAGATTCTTAACTCTCCCCTCTTCTTTTGAAGACTTCCATTCAGCTAGGCTTATTGTCTTGATGCGCTTCCGTTGCATCGTAATCCCACGCTGAGCGCATTTGTTTAAATTTTATTTCTCATTTTAATCGCATCCAGTTCCGTTTCTCCCCACCCCCTTGATTTCGTCGGAGGCTGCTCTTGAAATTTTGCAACCTAGATTCATCAAAACAGCATGGAATTTGCAGGGTTTCCATTATGTCCTCAGGATACTTATTTCCCCCAGAGGTAAATGGAACAAAACAAAAGCTACAGACGTAAAATGAAAACGAGAGCACTTTATGTTTCAGCTTTGGGGTTTGGGGTTTTTTTTTGCCTTTCATTTTAACAAGAAAGAAGAGAAAAGCCATGGAAAACAATTACGTTGTTCTCCTTTGTTATTCTTTTTGAATATAAGTGTGTATTCTTCCTTTCTGTGCTTCTTCCTACACTTTCTTTCATCAAATGATCGTTGTGTTCATTCATCCATAGTTGAACAATTTTTCTCACTATATACACACACACATATTTGCTGAGGACCATTAAGGGCCAGTGCAATACTCTACAGGTTAAATGAGTTTATCGTAACAACTGAGTAGTATTTGGAGCTTTCATCATACACGGGGAAAGATCAGAAGCAACGTGAGAAAATATTATTTTACTGAAAGAGTTGTAGATGCTTGGAACAAACTTCCAGCAGACGTGGTTGATGTATCCACAGGAACTGAATTTAAGCACGCCTGGGATAAACATAGATCCATCCTAAGATAAAATACAGGAAATACTGTAGTAGAAGGGCAGACTAGATGGACCAAGAGGTCTTTTTCTGCTGTCAATCTTCTATGTTTCTATGAAGACTATGATAGTTCCTTTAAAAAAAGAAAGATAAATAAAGCAAAATTAATATCATCACTACAAAGGGAAGAGTGCCTGAAAGTTTTGTGGGGATTCCTGTGGTAATAGAAACATAGAAACATAGAAACATAGAAGTCTGACGGCAGAAAAAGACCTCATGGTCCATCTAGTCTGCCCTTATACTATTTTCTGTATTTTATCTTAGGATGGATATATGTATATCCCAGGCATGTTTAAATTCAGTTACTGTGGATTTATCTACCACATCTGCTGGAAGTTTGTTCCAAGGATCTACTACTCTTTCAGTAAAATAATATTTTCTCATGTTGCTTTTGATCTTTCCCCCAACTAACTTCAGATTGTGCCCCCTTGTTCTTGTGTTCACTTTCCTATTAAAAACACTTCCCTCCTGGACCTTATTTAACCCTTTAATATATTTAAATGTTTCGATCATGTCCCCCCTTTTCCTTCTGTCCTCCAGACTCTACAGATTGAGTTCATGAAGTCTTTCCTGATACGTTTTATGCTTAAGACCTTCCACCATTCTTGTAGCCCGTCTTTGGACCTGTTCAATTTTGTCAATATCTTTTTGTAGGTGAGGTCTCCAGAACTGAACACAGTATTCCAAATGTGGTCTCACCAGCATTCTATATAGTGGGATCATAATCTCCCTCTTCCTGCTTGTTATACCTCTAGCTATGCAGCCAAGCATCCTACTTGCTTTCCCTACTGCCTGACTGCACTGTTCTAATAATAATAAAGAGGTCCGTTACTCTTCTTCTGTTTTAAGTTTGCTTAAGTTTGCTTACTGTTTTAAGTTTCTTATACCTAAAAGTGTCCAAAGTAGCGTATCCATTTTTTCCAAGTTGAGTATAATAAAATTTAGCGAAAGGCAGAAACCTGTGTCCTGTGATACTCTACAGAAGTGAAGTTGAACTTCAAGGAAGTAGGACAAGAAAAATGTTGAGGTATTTGAACTTAGGTGTGTAGTAGAAGTCTCCTGTCCACTCGGTGGGCAGCCAAGAAAACAGATTGAATTCTCACCTAAGGTGGAATTGGTCAAGCTTTAAATTACCCTACTTTGGATGTATTTATTGTGCCAAGATCCAACTCTCTCAAAAAGACTCTGAGGAAGAGAATGGTGGAAGGAAAGAGGAGTAGATGACAGTTAGCAGCAAGGTAGATGGATTCAAGTAGATTATCCTAATGAAAATGTACTCTGTGATTGCTCTGAGTTGAAAATAATTTGATGTCACATAACCAACCAACCAGTGATGGGCTCCTACGGGTATGGCCAGGTTCGCACAACCGGTAGAAAAAAAATTGGTCAAATACGCAGGTACACAGGTAGAAAAAAATTGATTTTTTCCCCCTTTCTGGGCTTTGGATATGTCTTTCCTATTGCAATAAATGAGGTTGAATGTGTATAATTTTAGTAGATTTGTACATATGTGTGTGTGTACAGTTTATATAGTAGATAATATATATATATATTTGTGTACCTGTGTGTAATATGTATGTACATATATGGCATACATACATAGAATTAATAGTATATTTTGGATGTTCAGTAGAGGGGTGGCATACAAATCTAATAAATAAATAAATAAATAAATAAATAAATAATAATAATAATAATAGTAAATAGATAGGGAAATTGTATTTCTTTGAGGCTAGGAGAGGCCAGGCACCCTAACACAAACCCTTGACGTGAGTGAAGTCAAGTTGGCCACCTTTAAACCAGTCACATGACCTTTAAGCCACCTCCAGTCACATGATAGTCAAGCCACTCCCACCTGTCACATGGCCAGCAAGCCACACCCATAAAACAAGCCACGCCCACAGTGTGGTAATTAATTTTTTTGCAGCTCTCCACTACAACCAAACAACCCACCAACCATTTGTTAAAATAAGAACACAACAAAATTTGCAGAGTTCTACGTAAAAGGATGAGAAGGTACTGAGGCTTTTTTTAAAAAAATGTGGAAAAAAAGAGAAATTAGCAGATTCATGTACTCCTAGGCAAAGGTTAGTAAAAGAAACTATTTTTTTAAAAAAATTCCCGACCGGTTTCAAGAAATTTATTCATATGTTTATGGTCAGCGGAATGATCTTTTAATAATGATGATGATGTTGATTGGACAATTATTCTACTGGTAAAGTACCTGCTTAGTGATAACATTGGGTTTGTTTGGTCAACGTTGTTTGATTTTAGAAAGCGCTTTCAGATTATAAATCCTTCTTTTTTTGGTATTCAGGAAGAGAAAGAAATTGGTTCCATTAGTTAATGCAATTAATTGCTAGTGTCACGACGCTTATACAAAGATGTATGCAGACAGGGGCAGCCCTAAAACTTCAAATTGGGTCTAGAGCTAGATATGTAAATAGATTTTGTGGGTGTTTTATTTAAACCACGTACAAAAGTAATTATAAAAGCAAACTAATTTGGCCAGTGTTTTCATTTGGTGGGTTTTTAAATCATTACGCTGGTCTTTTAAATGAAAGCTTTTCAACCATCTGAAGCTGTTCTAACAAATAATATTTGCCCAGGATTTACAAGGTGAAGGAAGGATCACCTAGGATTTGGGATACACGTGACTCTGTTATTTAGAATTGTTTTTGCTGTCGTAAAGAAAGGAGAACAACATTTTTTTCACATGTAAAAGTCAGCAGAGATGAGCAGATATTTGGGTATTTTTCCATCTAGCTTTTCTGTTTTGTAGAAAACGGGTTAAACAGAATACACATCATCTTTTAAAGCAACAGAATTTATCCAATTATTATTGTTATTGTTATTATTTTGTTATTATTTTGTTACTGTTGTTATTGTTGTTGTTGTTGTTGTTGTTATTATTATTATTATTATTATTATTATTATTATTATTATTATTGAAACATAGAAACATAGAAGACTGACGGCAGAAAAAGACCTCATGATCCATCTAGTCTGCCCTTATACTATTTTCTGTATTTTATCTTAGGATGGATATATGTTTATCCCAGGCATGTTTCAATTCAGTTACTGTGGATTTACCAACTATGTCTGCTGGAAGTTTGTTCCAAGCATCTGCTCCTCTTTCAGTCAAATAATATTTTCTCACGTTGCTGCCTGACTGGCTCAGGCAATGCGTAATAGTCCAAGGAAAAGAAATCAAACACACACATGCTCTGCTAATCAGCAAACTTGTATTAAATAAACAAAAAAGGGTTACTCAAAACAGTCCTTAGGGTCCAAAAACAATGATAGTGCAAGGCTTACTTCAGCCACATACAAAAACACAGGAAAAAACAAAGAAAGACAACCTGGAATGAGCAAAGACGTTTCAGGATTCCTTTGAATCTTTGGAGCAAACAGCAAGTCCCAGAGTTTTCACCTCCCACGTGTCTGAAAAAGCTGGGTTGAAAACTCCAATGGCACAGAACAGAAACTTCAGAGCAGGAACCACAAAATAACACAAATAAACAGCCACAGTTTGCCTTGGCCTCTGTTCCCTTTTATCCCTTTAGCCCTCGTTAAGGGAACCACACCCAGCCCTCAGTATAAGAACCACACCCAGCCCAGGTGCTCCTATGATGACTTGTAATACTCCTTCAGTCGATCCCTTCTCTGCATAGCTCTTGGGCTACGCAGGTCTATGTATTGATCTGCAGAAGAATCCAAGGACGAAAGACTGTCTGAGGGACTGCATGCCAAATCCCCTGGGCTGTCTGCTGAATCCTGCGTCCCAGTGGCCTCGTCCTCCTGGCTGTCTGCCACGTCTTCCTGGCTGTCAGCCAGGCTTTCGCATTCAGTGTCTGCCATGTCTCTCCCATCTGTGGAAGCAACGGCTGGCCCAGGCCCAAACACAACAGTTTCCACCCATTTAGTAAGGGTGGCATTGAAACCAGGTTAATCCCAATGAATTTATTTACTTTGCCGGATTCATTCTGCTGCCATACTCCTGGATGTGGTGTTTCCTCAGCTGTTAAATGTCAATGGCATTGACAATTTGGACCTTTCTCTACTGAGAGGTGTATGTGGTGTTTGCTTTAAATCATTATCATGTAATGACTGCAAGATTAGCCCCCGGGTTGCATCATTAATTGCCCATTAATAGAAAGATTAATACCGTTGTCCATTAACGGAAAGGTTAACACTAATAAGCAAGGGATTTATGAATTTATTTTTTCAATGTAAAAAGATTAAACAAGTTGTTTACAGCAAATTTATGGTTGTTTTATGAACTAGAGCTTTGGGATTAAAGTGTTAAAATTAATTTTAAAGCTTGGTTTATTTAGAATAGAATATAACAACGGAATTAGAAGGGACCTCAATCTGTATAGTCTGGAGGACAGAAGGGAAAGGGGGGACATGATCGAAACATTTAAATATGTTAAAAGGTTAAATAAGGTTCAGGAGGGAAGTGTTTTTAATAGGAAAGTGAACACAAGAACAAGGGGACACAATTAGTTGAGGGAAAGATCAAAAGCAACATGAGAAAATATTATTTTACTGAAAGAGTAGTAGATCCTTGGAACAAACTTCCAGCAGATGTGGTAGATAAATCCAGTCACTGAATGTAAACATGCCTCGGAGAAACATAGATCCATCCTAAGATAAAATACAGGAAATAGTATAAGGTAGCAAAATGATGGTCAGGTATGGTCAGTACCGGTAGCAAAATTTTGATTTTGTTTCTTTTCTTCCTTCTGGCCATACCTGACCCAAATTTTGCTACCGGTACTGACCATACCTGACCATCATTTTGCTACCGGTACTGACCATACCTGACCATCATTTTGCTACTGGTACTGACCATACCTGACCAAATTTTGCTACCGATGCTGACCATACCTGACCATAATTTTGCTACCGGTACTTCATACCTAACCATACTCGTAGGAGCCCACCACTGGTGTAAGCGCACACCTATGCTATTGTGTGTGTGCATACTCTTTTGGCACTCAAGCAAAAAAAGGTTCCCCACCCCTGGCTTAGAGGTTCCTTCTTGGGCAAGGGGCTGGACTAGAAGACCTCCAAGGTCCTTTCCAACTCTCTTAATTCCGTTGGGGCAATACAAAAGCAAATAGCATAAATGTTCTGTTGGGCTCTCTGGTAGAATCCTCCCAATAATTCACAGGTACAAATTTCAGACACACACACATTTGAAAATTCAAAACAATGTTCTTTATAATGAAAATTCACTTAACCTAAGCCCTCTTTTGGTATAGCAAAGAGCACTGGTCTCCAAACAAACTGGTAATTTGTACAAGTCCCTTATCAGTCCTGTGATACTTAGCTTGCAGCTATGAGGCAATTCACAGTCCTTCTTCTTTCACAAAGTGAAACACACTTTGCTCTGGTTTAGTTTCAAAGCAGGGGAAAATCAGCACACAAAAGGTCAAAGGCAGCAAAGCAGTCACGAAACACAACGATCAGATAATCAAACAATGGCCAAACCCACAGGCTGCTATTTATAGCAGCCTCACTAATGACCACAGCCCCACCCAACCACAGGTGGCCTCATTTTCTTTGATAATAATCTCTCAGTTGTTGCTGCCTATGCATCGCTCTCCACATGCGTGGCTATATCATTAACTCTTGTTCTGAATCCAAGGAGGAGCTAGATAATTGATCTCCTCCTGAGCTGTCTGCCACACTCTCCTCCTCCCTGTCACTCATGTCTTCTTGGTCAGAGGAGCCTTCATCAGCAGATTCCACTGGGGGCGAAACAGGCCTGCAGCATGTGAATGTCTCCCCCACATCCACAGTCCTTGGGGCAGGAGCAGGGGCAGAGCTAACCACAACAATAAAGGGAAAAAACCCAGGACAATTCTTTCATTTTGCAGACTTCCTGTGTTCTTCTGAGAGCTCCCTAATTTGCAAAATTCTGGGCAGCTCCTGGAATTGGAGAGTGAAATGCCGAACCAGTGCAATGCACTTGCAAGGGAAATTAAAAGAGAGCTTGTAGAATTGAATGTACTTCTCCACCCCTTAAAATATCATTAGTGTCCTAATTAAAACGGGCCTTCTTGTAAACATTCACATTGTTGAAAGGGCCGGTGATAGCCGTGTGTTATTTCTCACAAAGCTGCTTTCCTTTATCGCAGGAATGCAACGGGTAGATTCAGTTGCAGAATTAACTCGCTTGGTCCTTAAAACAGAGAGAGAAGGGGGGGGGGAAATGGGATTATGCGGTTGGATTTAAATGAAACTTCAAAGCTGGGGAAATATAATCCCAAGGAGCCAATGGGTTATTTTAAATTCCAGGACAGAATATTTCTTTTTTTTCTTTTTTTGTGTTTTATAAGGGAGGCAACGGATAAATTACTGAGCGTTTAAACTTTGGGAAGGGATTTTTTTTTATTCTAAGTTGAACTAGGTTTTTATTCTTTTTCTTCTGTCTCTTGGCAGGAGCAGTGTTTGTTTTGCAAATCACTTAGATTTTAATGATGTCTAAAAGGCTTTCGGTTTAACGTCCATGGTAACTCATCTGTTACTCCCAAACGTCTTTATAAAAATGTCTACGTTGCATAGAAAGGCATTTGGTATGGTGTTGCAGAAGACTATGGATAGTCCCTTGCACTGCGAGGAGATCCTAAAGGGAATCAAGCATATTGTTCTTTAGAAGAATAGAGTAGAGTAGAGTAGAGTAGAATAGAATAGAGGGCAGGGTTGGGTAGGGTAGGATAGGATAGAATAGAATGGAATTAGGGTAGGGTATGGTAGGGTATGGTAGAGTAGAGTAGAATAGAATAGAATAGAATAGAATTAGCATTAAGTAGAGTAGAGTGGAATATAATAGAAATAGAATAGAGTATATAGAGCAGAACAGAATAGAATAGAATGTTTACGGACTTTTCTAGATAAGAACCGGGTGTTCAAGATTTTTTTTGCCTCTTCTCAAGAACCATTTTCCACTTACAAACCCAAGCCTCTGAAACTGTAACCGGAAAAGGCAGGGAGAAGCCTTTGTGGGGCCTCTCTAGGAACCTCCTGGGAGGAAACGGATGGAAAAGGCAGGGAGAAGCCTCCGTGGGGCCTCTCTGGGAATCTCCTGGGAGGAAACAGGGCCGGAAAAGTCAGGGAGAAGCCTCCATGGGGCCTCTCTGGGAATCTCCTGGGAGGAAACAGGGCCGGAAAAGGCGGGGAGAAGCCTCTGTGGGGCCTCTCTAGGAATCTCCTGGGAGGAAACAGGGCCTCCACTCTCCCTGTGGTTTCCCCAATTACACACATTATTTGCTTTAAAATTAATTCCTATGGGGAAAATTGCTTCTTCTTACAAACCTTTCTACTTAAGAACCTGGTCAAGGAACGAATTAAATTTGTAAGCAGAGGTGCCACTGCACTTGAGTAGTTTAAAAAATGGGCTCATTTAGTGGGAACCGGTATATAATAAATTGAATTCAGTCCTCTTCAAAACCGAAGCCGCCTAACCAGCCTCACAAATTATAACTATTTTTTTGTTAAAAAAAAAAAGAAGTGACCTTTGTTAATTATCATGTTTCACGAATTGCTTAAAATTTATTCAACGCTCTTTCCTGCTCTATTGGGGGAATTATATTGAGAAATAGCGGTGAAGTGTCATGATTAATGCAGAAAAGGAAATTGGCTGTATCAGCAAATCTGCATTTCTCCAAATTTCTATTTTCAGATATTCGGTCCATTTATTCAATAAATTTATTATACGGCTATTGATTTGATTATGCATCACTGGAGGTTTTCAAGAAAAGACTGGATTACCATTTGTCCGGGATGGTATAGGGACTTGAGCAGAGCGTTGGACTAGAACTGTGATAGTAATACTATGACATAGAAACATCGAAGATTGACGGCAGAAAAAGACCTCATGCTCCATCTAGTCTGCCCTTATACTATTTCCTGTATTTTATCTTACAATGGATATATGTTTATCCCAGGCATGTTTACATTCAGTGACTGTGGATCCTTCCTTCCTTCCTTCCTTCCTTCCTTCCTTCCTTCCTTCCTTCCTTCCTTCCTCCTCTTCCTTTCTCCCTTCCTTCCTCATTCATAGAAACATAGAAGATTGACGGCAGAAAAAGACCTCATGGTTCATCCAGTCTGCCCTTATACTATTTCCTGTATTTTATCTTAGGATGGATCTATGTTTATCCCAGGCATGTTTAAATTCAGTTCCTGTGGATTTACCAACCACGTCTGCTGGAAGTTTGTTCCAAGGATCTATAACTCTTTCGGTCAAATAATATTTTCTCACGTTACTTCTGATCTTTCCCCCAACTAACTTCAGATTGTGTCCCCTTGTTCTTGGGTTCACTTTCCTATTAAAATCACTTCCCTCCTGGACCTTATTTAACCCTTTAATATATTTAAATGTTTCGATCATGTCCCCCCTTTTCCTTCTGTCCTCCAGACTATACAGATGGAGTTCATGAAGTCTTTCCTGATAAGCTTTGTGCTTAAGACCATTTTTGTAGCCCATCTTTGGACCTGTACAATTTTATCAATACCTTTTTGTAGGTGACGTCCTCTTTTGTGGGTTTCCAGCTCTACGATTCTATTCATTGTATTTGAGAGGTTCTATATTTTCTGAATGGCGCATCAAGAGGAGCCCTAATTTTCCTCTAGAAAAATAAAACAAGAAAAGTTTCTTTTGCAAAATCTCACCTTGGATAATATGGGGTGGGGGGAAGTACAAGGGAGCTCTGGACGAATTATCACCCGAAATGTGGAACTCTCAAATCCTTTAAATATCTCTGAGTCTGTTGCTATGGTAATGTGACTTAACTCAAGTGCTCAAGGTAAGGAAGTGGTTGTAAATATTCGGGGCTTGTTGTCTAGTTGCTGTGGGCTGCAATTGCCGGAAATGTTTCCTATTTATTTCTACTTATTTATCACATTTGTACAGCTGCCCATCTCGCACGGAGGGGGCTAAACAATTGTCGGCAGCGGCTTCCTACTCGCAGGTTTTAGAGGCTGCAGGTAAACTTCCGAGCAACTGCTTGGGTTTAGCTCAGGGGCACAGAAGGCTCTTCCTTCTGGTCAACGGGACCTGGAGAAGGCCAACTCTGTGGGACCTTATCGGCCACTGGGATTTGTGCGGCCGAAGGCGGTCCCATATGTATGTTTATGCTTATGTTTATGTTTATTAGATTTGTATGCCACCCCTCTCCGTAGACTCGGGGTGGCTCACAACACAATAAAAACAGTTCATAACAAATCTAATAATTTACAATTTAAGATATTTAAAAAACCCCATTATTAAGTAGACATACACACAAGCATACCATACATAAATTGTATAGGCCCAGGGGAGATATTTCAGTTCCCCCATGCCTGACGGCAAAGCTGGGTTTTAAGGAGTTTACGAAAGGCAAGGAGGGTAGGGGCAGTTCTAATCTCTGGGGGGAGCTGGTTCCAGAGAGTCGGGGCCACCACAGAGAAGGCTCTTCCCCTTGGGGCCCGCCAACCGACATTGTTTAGTTGACGGGACCCGGAGAAGGCCCACTCTGTGGGACGTAATCGGTCACTAGAATTCGTGCGGCAGGAGGCGGTCTCGGAGATATTCTGGTCCGATGCTATGAAGGGCTTTAAAGGTCATAACCAACACTTTGAATTGTGACTGGAAATTGATCGGCAACCAATGCAGACTGCGGAGTGTTGGAGTAACATGGGCATACCTAGGGAAGCCCATGACTGCTCTCGCAACTGCATTCTGCACGATCTGAAGTTTCTGAACACATTTCAAAGGTAGCCCCATGTAGAGAGCATTACAGTAGTCGAACCTCGAGGTGATATGGGCATGAGTGACTGTGAGCAGTGAGTCCCGGTCCAAATAGGGCCGCAACTGGTGCACCAGGCGAACCTGGGCAAACGCCCCCCTCGCCCCAGCTGAAAGATGGTTCTCTAATGTGAGCTGTGGATCGAGGAGGACGCCCAAGTTGCGGACCCTCTCCAAGGGGGTCAATAATTCCCCCCCCAGGGTGATGGACGGACAGGTGGAATTGTCCTTGGGAGGCAAAACCCACAGCCACTCCGTCTTATCAAGGTTGAGTTTGTAATCTGGTCCGATGCCATGTAGGGCTTTATAGGTCATCACCAACACTTTGAATTGTGTCTCGAAACCAATCGGCAGCCAATGTAGGCCGTGGAGTCTTGGAGAAACTTGGGTGTATCTGGGAAAACCCATGAGGCCTCGCGCAGCCACGTCCTATATGTTGTTTTAACATTTTTTCCAACCATGTATGTATTTTTGTCCAATATTTCTTTGCTTTTACAAATGTTCTACACTGGTTAAAAAAAAATTAGGATTTAGACAGGATTAGACATCTTCATCAGAGCTCCTGCCAACTTAACAGTTCAAAAGCAGGTAGATGCAAGTAGATAAATAGGTACACTACCAAGTACCTTGGTCTTTTCAGCCTTGAAAGACGGCGTTGAAGAAGTGATGATCGTGCAGGGGATAGAAAAGGTGGATAGAGAAAAATTATTTTCTCTGTCACACACTACTAGGACGAGGGGGCCCTCCCTAAAGCTCACAGGTGAGAAAGTGAGGACAAATCAAGGGAAATATTTCTTCACCCAGAGGGTCGTTGGTTTATGGAATTCCCTTCCAGAAGAGGTCATGATAGCTGTCAGCCTGGATAGCTTCAAGGCAGGATTAGACAGACTCATGGATGCCAAGTGTATGTGTGGTTATTGAAATGGATGTCCAAGTGCCGCCTCTATGTTGGTTGAGGCAGGCAGGGTTCCCTGGGGTCCCATTTGTTGGGGGTGAAGGGAAAGGGAGGGCCTTGCCTTCTCTTTCTGCTCAAGATCCCCATGGACAATTGATGGGCCACTGTGGGACACAGAATGCTGGATTCGATGGGCTTTGGCCTGATTCAGTAGGGCTCTTCTTATGTCCTTCCTTCCTTCCTTCCTTCCTTCCTTCCTTCCTCCCTCCCTCCCTCCCTTCCTGATATTGAAAGGGATCTCCAAGTGCCACCTCTATGTGGGTTGAGGCAGACAGGATTCCCTTAGGTCCCATTTGTTGGGGGGTCGAGGGAAAGGGAGGGTCTTGCCTTCTCTTTCTACTCAACATCCCCATGGACAATTGGTGGGCCATCATGGGACACAGAATGCTGGACTTGATGGGCTTTGGCCCGATTCAGCAGGGCTCTTTTTATGTTCTTAAAAATACTGCAACAGTGCTATAATGTCACCTAAGTCCTTCTTTTCGCTAGACTATATATACCCATATGGAGCGTGCACCCAGTACATAAAATTAACGTGGCTGCGTAGACAAGGAGATATCAACTGCCCACAGTTTAAATGACCCACGGACAGCCCTTTCGGTCTCACAGCCATTTTGCAGCTTTAATAGAAGCGAAATTGCTTCCCGCCAAGGTGAATGGAGTAGGATGTGTGAATTGCGTGGCTGCTTTCTTTTCGCGTTGCTTTTTTCTTTTTTTACGGGAAAAAAAAAATTGCACGTAACACCTTATTCTGCCAAGTGCTAAATTTCACAAACACAGCTCAAAAACAAATTAGGTTCCGAGTCAGCTTTGGAAATGAAAGGAAACCCCATTAGATGGAAGGTTACAATGTGGTTGACTCAATAGATGATAAATCATAGCTCTGGAGCAGTAACCAGGCTGCTGGAGGCAAAAATTGATTGGGGGAAAAAAAATATAATTATGTTGACACTTTAATAATGCTGCCTGGCTGTGTGTTAGGGGAGAAATGAGAAGCGCAACTTGGAAGGATTTGCATCGGGCAACGAAGGTCAGAAGGTGTTCCTCTCGCTTAATTATATAAACGTCCACTCCAAGGTTTATATGAGCCGTATTACAGATCTGTTTTAAGGCAGCCGAAAATCTGAATTTGTTGGACGCTCGGCCAAGTCAGCTTGCCAAAATTGGTTTCATCATCAGCCCTATCTCTGCAAGTCTAGGAATGTTATGTTTAGATGTATTTTGCTTAAACCCAAAGTTGTGTTTTATGTTGTCATTGCTCTGTGATTTTCGTTGCTATTCAATATCCACTTGTTTAGAGTAATCTGCCTTTTTGTTTCAATGTTGCTGTCTTTTTAAAAATTAAATGTCCCTTAGACTCTCCACGATTGACCTCTCCAGGTTCCTAAGAGGCCAGTAAGGGGCGTAAATAAGTGCACTGGTGTGCCTTTCATCCCCTGTCCAATTGTCTCTCCTTTCTCTCACTTATCATATATATTCTCTTCCTTTCATATATCCTCTCCTCTAAGTTCACTTTTACCCTCTTTTATATTATCACATGTCTATTTTTCTTCCTATGTATTTGTATATTGGACAAATGAATAAATAAAAATAATTAAAAAATAAAATGGGGGCATATTTTCTACCTATCATTTTAACTCAAGAACAATACATCTATAGAAACATAGAAACATAGAAGACTGACGGAAGAAAAAGACCTCATGGTCCATCTAGTCTGCCCTTATACTATTTTCTGTATTCTATCTTAGGATGGATATATGTTTATCCCAGGCATGTTTAAATTCAGTTACTGTGGATTTACCAACCACGTCTGCTGGAAGTTTGTTCCATGGATCTACTACTCTTTCAGTAAAATAATATTTTCTCATGTTGCTTTTCATCTTTCCCCCAACTAACTTCAGATTGTGTCCCCTTGTTCTTGTGTTCACTTTCATATTAAAATCACTTCCCTCCTGGACCTTATTTAACCCTTTAACATATTTAAATGTTTCAATCATGTCCCCCCCCCTTTTCCTTCTGTCCTCCAGACTATACAGATTGAGTTCATGAAGTCTTTCCTGATACGTTTTATGCTTAAGACCTTCCACCATTCTTGTAGCCCGTCTTTGGACCCGTTCAATTTTGTCAATATCTTTTTGTAGGTGAGGTCTCCAGAACGGAACACAGTATTCCAATTATTTACATATTATAAAGTAATTCTAATTTATTCTTTACACCTTGGTTTTGAATTCTACTAACCAAGTGTGCTCCATACCTCCCTCCCTCCTTCCTTCCTTCCTTCCTTCCTTCCTTCCTTCCTTCCTTCCTTCCTCCCTTCAACTCCCAACGGACTCTGAGTGGCTCACAACCAAAAATAACATCCAAATAATACTAAAAACCTATAAACAGTTTAGAAACAATTAAAATAAAACAGTGAAACCCATGCATACCACTTATGGCTGTATCTCAATCACAGGATCAACAGCCCCAGGCCTGCTGGAAAAGCCAGGTCTTTTCAAAAATTACAAAAATTCTGATTAAATCACAACTTTGGAATCAGAAAATATAAATCATTAACGGAGCTTGAAAAGTATAAATTTGGAGGCATTCCGTTCTCAGATATGGCAATTATTTTCAGAGGGTTATTTTTTTAAAAAAAAATGTTTTGGACACCCATTCAAAGCTTTCAACTTCCCATTTGATGTCCTCTGTAAGTGTCCTCTTGTCTAAAATATACGGACTTTCTGAGATTTTTCAGCTGCGGTTTTTCAAACCTACAAATACACCATCTCTGCTAAAAATAGATTTGGAAATAAGTACATTTCCAGCCTGAAATATACTTAAAGTGGCATGAAACTCTCCGGGATTTTTTTTCCGACCGCTTCTGTTTCTGACAACAAAAATGAGTTCTTAATCTCTTCAAGAAATTTACTCCATATAGCATACTGACCCAATAGGAGTATCAAAGCTTTTTCTTAAAGCCTCAGAGAATTATAGCCTCCATCTTTCACAGAAATAATCCTTTATTTTTAAATTTCGGAGTATTCATAACAGGGCTGTCAAAAAATTGCTCTGCTGCTTGGAAAGTATTTCTCCAAATGCATCTGGCTCAAATAAAAATGCTGAAAAGTGACTGATCAAACAGTATTCAAGGGCAGGGCCCAGGGAGTGGACATTGTAGCAGTCTAAGCAGCTAAAGTATCTCTGAGGATAGTTAAAATTTCCTTTCCAGGCATAGATTGGTACTGACCCATCAATGTTTCCTAGAAAAAAAAATCCACAGTTCTCTGGACACTCCTGTTCTGTCGGGCTCTCTGGTAGACTCCTCCCAAAAATCCACAGGTACAAATTTCGGACACACACACGTTTGAAAATTCAAAACAATGTTCTTTATAATGAAAATTCACTTAAACCAAGCCCTCTTTTGGTATAGCAAAGAGCACTCGTCTCCAACCAAACTGGTAATTTGTACAAGTCCCTTATCAGTTCTGTGATACTTAGCTTGCAACTGTGAGGCAATTCACAGTCCTTCTTCTTTCACCAAGTGAAACACACTTTGCTCTGGTTTAGTTTCAAAGCGGAGTGGATCTTCTCCGGGTCCCGTCAACTAAAGAATGTCGCTTGGTGGGACCCAGGGGAAGAGCCTTCTCTGTGGTGGCCCCGACCCTCTGGAACCAACTCCCCCCAAAGATTAGAATTGCCCCCACCCTCCTTGCCTTTCGTAAGCTGCTTAAAACCCACCTCTGCCATCAGGCATGGGGGAATTGAGATCCTCTTTCCCCCTAGGCCTTTACAATTCTATGCATGGTATGTATGTATGTATGTTTGGTTTTTTATATTAATGGGTTTTTAATTGTTTCTAACATCAGACTACTATTGTACACTGCTTTTTTGTTGCTGTTAGCCGCCCCGAGTCTCCGGAGAGGGGCGACATACAAATCCAATAAATAAATAAATAAATGAATGAATGAATGAATGAATGAATGAATGAATGAATGAATGAAACGTATAGGAGATATAGGAGAGCAATAGGACAGGGGACGGAAGGCACACTATTTTCTTTCAAATGCTTGGCCCTATTCCTTGAAGTTTCTAGGGCTGATGGGTAGCTTAATTCTGGTGCTTAATATCTCCTTTTTATACGCTGCATATCAGCTGCGAAGGTTTTTTTTTCCATGCTGAACATAATATACTACACAAAGGAGGAACCCGTGAAGCTTGATTAACTCATGATCCCACGAAAAAGTTGATGTTCTTCCCCTAATACTACATAATTCCTTTCGCTAGACATCCTCTCGAGCTTTTTGGAATAATTTAGATGTTCCTAAGCGTCCCTTTGATCATTGCTTATACACCATTCATAATTCATCCACCAGTCTCTTTCTCTCTCCCCCCCCTTTCATTCTCTCTATTCCATTAATCTGCCATCTTAGATTTTCTCTGCAACTTTAATTTCCTTGCAAGCCAACATCTTTGCTCCCACATTACACCATGTAGCTCATTCCCCGTTATGTCAATTCTGCCCTGCACATTGGGGCTCCCTTCGTACAAATATTTAACTATCTCAACCTCAAACTCAATCCTGATAAGATGGAGTGGCTGTGGGTTTTGCCTCCCAAAGACAATTCCATCTGTCCATCCATTACCCTGGGGGTGGAATTACTGACCCCCTCAGAAAGGGTCCGCAACTTGGGTGTCCCCCTCGATCCACAGCTCACATTAGAGAAATATCTTTCAGCTGTGGCGAGGGGGGCATTTGCCCAAGTTAGCCTGGTGCACCAGTTGCAGCCCTATCTGGACCGGGACTCACTGCTCACAGTCACCCATGCTCTCATCACCTCGAGGTTCGATGACTGTAACGCTCTCTACATGGGGCTACCTCTGAAAAGTGTTCGGAAACTTCAGATCGTGCAGAATGCAGCTACGAGAGCAATCATGGGCTTTCTCAAGTATGCCCATGTTTCACCAACACTACGCAGTCTGCATTGGTTGCCGGTCAGTTTCCGGTCACAATTCAAAGTGTTGGTTATGACCTTTAAAGCCCTTCATGGCATCAGACCATAATATCTCCAGGACTGTCTTCTGCCGCATGAATCCCAGCGGCCGATAAGATCCCACAGAGTTGGCCTTCTCTGGGTCCCGTCGACTAAACAATGTCATTTGGCGGGACCCAGGGGAAGAGCCTTCTCTGTGGTGGCCCCGGCCCTCTGGAACCAACTCCCCCCAGAGATCAGAATTGCCCCCACCCTCCTTGCCTTTCGTAAACTTCTCAAAGCCCTCCTCTGTCGTCAGGCATGGGGGAGTTGAAATATCTTCCCCAGGCCTATATAGTTTATGTATGGTGTGTTGTGTCCATGTTTTTTAAATTATGGGTTTTTAACTTCATATTATTAGATTTGTATTGTACATTGTTTCTATCACTGCTGTGAGCCGCCCCGAGTCTACGGAGAGGGGCGGCATACAAATTTAATAACTAACTAACTGAATGAATGAATGAATGAATGAATGAATGAATGAATGAATGAACAAACAAACCTCAGATACTCTAAGAGTAGTGATGGGCTCCTACGGGAACGGTCAGGAACGCAGTTCCAGTAGCAAAATTTGGAGCTCCACCCCAGAGCACCCAATTTTCACTGAAAGATGTTGAAACAAAATGCATAAGCCATGCCCACAGTGTGGTAGTAAAGATTTTGGTAGCCCATCACTGTCTAAGAGGCATGGACATCAATGTCCAGAATTCCCCAGCCAGCATCCTCTTAAAGCCAAAAATGGCTGAGATGAAAAACACTGAACTAGAGAAAGAAGTGGTTGACCTACCAGTAGTAAACTATTATTTTTTAACTATTACCACCTGGCAGATGGTATAGGGCAATAAAAACAAAGACAAATAGGCTAAAAAACAACTTTTATCCCAAGGCAGTAACTATATTGAATTCCACTGAATAGTCCAGGGGTAAGCAAAGTTGGCTCTTCTATGACGTGTGGACTTCAACTCCCAGAATCCTTGAGCTAAGCATGATTGGCTCAGGAATTCTGGGAATTGAAGTCCACAAGTCGTAGAAGAGCCAACTTTGCCTACCCCTGGTATAGTCCAATATTAATGCAATATCAGGGGTTTTCAATTCAATTGTATAGAATATGAAGCATGTGTGTTTATTTTTATGTATCCTAAGATTTTTATTAATATCGATTGTTTCTTCATTGCTTATTTGACCGCTATGACAATCAATAAGTGTTGCACCACATGATTCTTGAAAATACAAATTAAATAAATAAATAAATAAAATACATTCTTGAAAATATATCTTTTTCTTTTATGTACACTGAGAGCATTTGCACCAAGACAAATTCCTTGTGTGTCCAATCACACTTGGCCAATGAAGAATTCTATTCTATTCTATTTTCTTATGCATAAGATGGCGTTTAATTTTGTTGTACGAGGTGCAATGACAATAAAGTTAAAGAAATGGTGAGGCATTTGCTTTTTGTTCGAGATTTTTGCAGCTGGAAGATTCATTGATTTATTTGGGAATCACTTCCCTGGGGGAAATAATGAAAGAAGGTTTTTTTTTAAATCCAATTTCGATTTGGTTGGATCTTTGCTCCACTGGAAATGCTGTAATTTTTCCCCCCCTCCAGTAAGTGTTTTTGCTTCAATGGGAAACATTTTCACCCAAGAATCTATTTTTTATTTTAAAGCCAAGAGAAGTAGTTTTACAGTAGAGTCCCTTCATATAAGGTGGCTTAATGATTCGGAGTTCTTATTATGTCTTTCCTAGCATGACTTTTCAAACACATTAACCCCTCAGCTCTTTTAATAATTAGATAATAGCTCAGAATTTATCTTAAAACCATTCACTGAGTAACGTAAAGACATTTTTTGCAATGTTGTTAAATGACAGCCTTAAACCCAAATCCTCCTTGGCTTTAATTAATTAGAGTATAAATCATGTAAGTTCTTGCAAAAATGTGATTAATCAAACCAGGGATGTCTGAAATAACACTGTCACACTCCTATGCTCTCCCCATATCCAGGGCTTATTGGAGATTAAAGATGAAGAAACGTTTGAAGGAAAGGAAATTGTCATGGTCAATGATGCCAAATCCAGATTGAGTTTACCTTTGTTGAATTTTATATACGAGGGTCGCCCAGAAAGTAATGCACCACATTTTTTTCTTCAACAATTATTTATTGAACACAATGAAACTTGCACACAAGAAAGAATTATGTTTCTTCTACACTCCCTATTTTTCCACATAATCTATGGCCTTCCTCCGGCGAGACATAAGGGCATGTATGCCCTGTCGGTACCACTCCTTGTTCTGGTCACGAAGCCATTTCTGCACTATAATAATAATTTAATAATAATAATTTGTTACATTTGTATGCCACCCCTCTCCGAGGACTCTATAATGGCCTCACCCTCTGTGCCCAGCGACTAACCGTACTTCTGTCGACTGCAGATTGTCCATAAACTGTACACAGACGTTTGTGAATGTTCCCAACAGTTTCTTTCTCCGGAGTGAGAAATTAAATGATGATATGCTGCTTGTAACATACATAAGAACATAAGAACATAAGAAGAGCCCTGCTGAATCAAGCCAAAACCCACTGAATCCAGCATTCTGTGTCACACAGTGGCCCACCAATTCTCCATGGGGATCTTGAGCAGAAGGAGAAGGCAACCCCCCCCCTTTCCCTTGACCCCCAACAAATGATACTCAAGGGAACCCTGCCTACCTCAACCGACATAGAGGCGGCACTTGGACATCCGTTTCAATAACCACCTATGATACACTTGGCATCCCTGAATCTGTCTAATCCTGCCTTGAAGCTATCAAGGCTGACAGCTGTCACGACCTCTTCTGGAAGTGAATTCCATAAACCAAGGACCCTCTGGGTGAAGAAATATTTGCCCTGATTTGTCCTGACTTTAGGGAGTACCCCCTTGTCCTAGTATTGCATGATAGAGAAAAATTTTTTTCTCTATCCACCTTTTCTATTCCATGCATGATTTTATACACTTCGATCAAGTCACCTCTTAAACGCCGTCTTTCAAGGCTGAAGAGACCAAGGCATTGCAACCTGGTATCACAAGGGAGGGGATCCATTCCCTTGATCATTCTTGTTGCCCTTTTTTGCACCTTTTCCATGCAGAGGAAGGCAGAGACCTCTGTCATTAGACTATATATACTTCCATATACAGTGATCCCCCGAGCTTCGCGATCTCGATCTTTGCGAAATGCTATATTGCGATTTTTTCACCCGATGACGTCACTCCCTCCCTTTCTCATCTTTCTTTCACTCTCTCTTTCTCTATCTTGCTTCTTCCTCTCTCACACTCTCTTCCTCCCTCTCTCATCTCTTTCTTTCCTTCTCTCTCTTTCTCTATCTCTCCCCCTCTTGCTCTCGAGCGGCGGGCGGCACCCAGGGAAGGTTCCTTCGGCCGCCCAGCAGCTGATCTGCTCGGCAGCGCAGTAGCAGCGAGGAGCCGAAGATGGGGTTTCCCCGTTGCGTGGGCAACGGGGAAACCCCATCTTCGGCTCCTCGCTGCTACTGCGCTGCCGAGCAGATCAGCTGCTGGGCGGCCGAAGGAACCTTCCCTGGGTCTTCAAGTCCCAGAGCGGCGGACAAGCGGCGGCCGGACAAGCGGCGGCCGGACAAGCGGCGGCTGGACAAGCGGCGGGCGGACAAGCGGAAAAGTGGCGGACAAGCGGCGGCCGGACAAGCGGACAAGCAGCGGCCGGACAAGCGGACAAGCGGCGGACAAGCGGACAAGCGGCGGAAAAGCGGCGGCCGGACAAGTGGTGGCCGGACAAGCGGCGGCCGGACAAGCGGAAAAGCGGCGGACAAGAGGAAAAGCGGCGGCCGGACAAGCGGACAAGCGGCGGACAAGCGGCGAGCGGAAAAGCGGCGGCCGGACAAGCGGACAAGCGGCGGACAAGCGGAAAAGCGGCGGACAAGCGGGCAGGCAGGCGGCTCCTCAGCTGCTGGGTCTTCCCAGGTGCGGAAATAAAAACACCATCTGCGCATGCGCGGCCATGGAAAAAGGGGCGCGCATGCGCAGATGGTGTTTTTACTTCCGCACCACTACATTGCGAAAAATCGAGTATCGCGAGGGGTCTTGGAACGTAACCCTCGCGATACTCGGGGGAACACTGTATGATGTATATATAAAAATTGTGGAGAAAAAAAAATACCAAAAAAAAAGAAAGAAAAATGTTAAGCCAACCTCCGCTTGCAATGGTCCTGTTTTAAAAATGCCAGGTTTCCAGAGTCAAACATTTGCATGTTGATAACACGCCGATTACATGAATACAATCCTGTTGTGGTTAGCTCTGGCCCAGCTCCTGCCCCAAGGACTGTGGATGTGGGGGAGACATCCACATGCTGCAGGCCTGTTTTGCCCCCGGTGGAATCTGCTGATGAAGGCTCCTCTGACCAAGAAGACATGAGTGACAGGGAGGAGGAGAGTGTGGCAGACAGCTCAGAAGGAGATCAATTCTCTCGCTCCTCCTTGGATTCAGAACAAGAGTTAATGATACAGCCACACATGTGGAGAGCGATGCATAGGCAGCAACAACTGAGAGATTATTATCAAAGAAAATGAGGCCACCTGTGGTTGGGTGGGGCTGTGGTCATTAGTGAGGCTGCTATAAAGAGCAGCCTGTGGGTTTGGCCATTGTGGAGGATTATCTGATCGTTGTGTTTCGTGACTGCTTTACTGACTTTGACCTTTTGTGTGCTGATTTTTCCCCGCTTTGAAACTAAACCAGAGCAAAGTGTGTTTCACTTTGTGAAAGAAGGACTGTGAATTGCCTCACAGCTGCAAGCTAAGTATCACAGAACTGATAAGGGACTTGTACAAATTACCAGTTTGTTTGGAGACGAGTGCTCTTGGCTACACCAAAAGAGGGCTTGGCTTAAGTGAATTTTCCTTATAAAGAACATTGTTTTGAATTTTCAAACGTGTGTGTGTGTCTGAAATTTGTAGCTGTGAATTTTCGGGAGGAGTCTACCAGAGAGCCCGACAGAACACAATCCCAAGCGGAGTTTCACGTTTCACTTTTGGAAAAGCTTTTTTTCTTTCCACCCAGAGCGTGCTGCTTTCCAGAGCGGCAATTAAGCCACATGGAAGAGGAGAATGTAATCTGTGTTTTTAAAATGTTATGACAAATTTAGTCATTAGAGCAGAAGTGCTAGCAGGAACTTTTGCGGAGTGGTGAATGCTTTCCAAATTGCAGCGTTAGCACATTTCCACTCTGGAGGCCACTTTTTGTTCCTATGAATATCGCGGTATAATTGCCTTTTAAAATAAAACACTAACAGCCCCCACACTCTCTCCCCACATACAAAAAAAAGATGAGCAGATGTTGTCTTCGTACAATTATCAATTTTTATTAATAGTTCGGCTGACGATTATCCTAGCCTTGGATTGGATGTTGGAAGAAACAGTAGAAATTATCCATTTGTTATCCCCTGCTGAGCTTTTTGACTTTGCTATTTATTTATTTTTTTAAAAAAAATAGGCTATTCCAAACTCTCTTTTAAAGAGCTTAAGAGTTTAAAGAGCTTTACAAAGGCAGGGAAATGTACCGAGATAATAAATAAGAGCAAATGGAGACAAATTGAAAAAATAAATAAATAGGGAGATAGAAATATATACAAGCTCTGCAGAAAACGATGGAGATAATAATAGTCGGTCAATTAGAAAAGGCAGCTTTAACGGGAATAGCTTACATCCTAAGAAGATACCCTTAATATTATAGAACAGCATTTGCCCACCCCAAATCCTTGATAGGCAGGCCAAAATACTAAATCCAGTCTAACATAGCTGGCTGACCACGCAAAATAATAATAATTGGCATTGACCAATTCACCGCCAGTCAATTGAAAAAGGCAGCTTTGTTTGGAACAGCTTACATCCTTCCTTCCTTCCTTCCTTCCTTCCTTCCTTCCTTCCTTCCTTCCTTCCTTCACTCACTCACTCACTCACTCACTCACTCACTCACTCACTCACTCATTTATTTTGTCATGTATTGGTAGTATTGGTAGTATACAAATATATAACACTGTTTATATGATATGGGTATTAATAAGAGGGAAACATTAGGACAGGGGATGGAAGGCACACTAGTGCACTTATGCACGCCCCTTACTGACCTCTTAGGAATCGGGAGAGGTCAACAGTGGATAGTCTAAGGGTAAAGGTTTTGGGGTTTAATGATGACATTACAGAGTCAGGTAGTGAGTTCCAGGCATTAACTACTTGGTTGCTAAAGTCGTATTTGGTACAGTCGAGTTCGGAGCAGTTTACTTTGAGTTTGTATCTGTTGTGTGTTCGGGTGTTGTTGTGGTTGAAGCTGAAGTAGTCATTGACAGGAAGGACGATATAGCAGATGATTTTATGAGCTATGCTTAGGTCATGTTCAAGGTCGTGTTTATCCTTTGATAAACGCCATCACACATCCACATCTGTCTGTCTCAGGTCCTTGAGAAGGACTGGATAGGTGGACCAAAATATGAAGTCCGGTCTGAACAAACTAAAAAAAAAAAAAAGTCAACTATGTAATTTCATGAAAATACTTTCCATGGCACAGTAGCCACGCTTCTATCTAAGGTTAAATTAATCTGAGTGGCAAAAAGAGTGATTTATGTGAAATCAATCCAGAGAATGGTCGTCTCTACAATCAAGTTGGAGATGAGAAGGATAGTGTTTGATTTATAGAGTAATTACGAATTCAAAAGGACAATAATACAAGTCATTTTGGTCAATCAGGAATGTCAACAAGTCATCAGAAAAAGGTTAACATTTCAAAGTTGTCTTCATAACATGTCATTCATGCCCAAGATCAGAAATTAGGATGGTTTTGGACAATATGCTGAGCACAGAAATGATTTAGACTAGTCTCTTACCCTAAGGCAGGGGTAGGCAAAGTTGACTCTTCTACTACTTGTGGACTTCTACTCCCAGAATTCCTGAGCCAATCATGCTAGCTCAGGAATTCTGGGAGTTGAAGTCCTCATGTCATGGAAGAGCCACCTTTGCCTAACCCTGCCCTAAGGCAGGGATCCCCAAACTTGGCAATTTTGAGACTTGTGGACTTCAACTCCCAGATTCAGCCAGCTATTCTGTGCTATGCTATTTTATGCTAGGCTTGCTGAAGAATTCTGGGAGATGAAGTCCACAAGTCTTAAAGTTGCCAAGTTTGAAGATCTCTGCCCTAAGGTACAGAGCTGTGTTACTGCTGGTCTAGACTTTGGAACCAATAGCGGAAATTTACCACTGCTCGCCGAGCTGGCATCAATGATTGGCAGTCCACATGCCCAAACTGGTCCTCCAGTCACTACAGCTTGCAAAAAAACCCTCTGCACATGTACAAAGGCTTCTGTGCATGCCCATAGGTTCATTTCTGGGTCTTTTGTGCACCATGATGCACAATTCCGTCATGATCAAAACTGGTAGATTAAATTAGATTATTAGAGTTGGAAGACATCTTGTAAGTTATCTAGTCCAAACTCTGCTCAAGTAGGAGTCCCAAGTGTTGGAGCTCCCACAACCTCCACAGGTGATTTCATTTCATTTCATTTCATTTTATTGGATTTGTATGCCGCCCCTCTCCGTAGACTCGGGGCGGCTAACAACAGTGGTAAAAACAACATGCCACAATCCAATACTAAAGAAGTTAAAAACCAATCATACATACAAACGTACCATGCATAAATTGTAGAAGCCTAGGGGGAAAGAATATCTTAATTCCCCCATGCCTGACGACAGAGGTGGGTTTTAAGAAGCTTGCGAAAAGCAAGAAGGGTGGGGGCAATTGTAATCTCTGGGGGGAGTTGGTTCCAGAGGGTCGGGGCCACCACAGAGAAGGCTCTTCCCCTGGGTCCTGCCAAATGGCATTGTTTAGTTGACGGGACCCGGAGAAGGCCAACTCTGTGGGACCTAATTGGTCGCTGGGATTCGTGCGGCAGAAGGTGGTCCCGGCAAGTTGTTCCACTGGTTGATAGTTCTCACGGTCAGAATGTTTCTCCTTATTTCCAGGTTGAATCTCTCCTTGGTCAGTTTCCATCCTTTGTTCCTTGTCTGGCCTTCAGGGGCCTTGGAAAATAGCTTGACCTCTCTGTGGCAGCCCTCAAATATTGGAAAATTGCTATCATGTCTCCCCTGGTCCTTCTCTTCACTAGTCTAGCTATGCCCAGTTGTCCCTGCAACCGTTCTGCATATGTTTCAGTCTAACCCTAACCCTAACCCTAACCCTAACCCCAATAATCTTTGTGGCTCTTCTCTGCACTTTTTCTAGAGTCTCAACATCCATTTTGCATCATGGTGACCAAAGCTGAATGCCGTATTCCAAGTGTGGCCTTACCGAGGCCTTATAAAATGGTATTAACACTTTGTGTGATAGAAACATAGAAGACTGACGGCAGAAAAAGACCTCCTGGTCCATGTAGTCTGCCCTTCTACTATTTCCTGTATTTTATCTTAGGATGGATCTATGTTTATCCCAGGCATGTTTAAATTCAGTTACTGTGGATTTACCAACCACGTCTGCTGGAGGTTTGTTCCAAGGATCTACTACTCTTTCAGTGAAATAATGTTTTCTCACGTTGCTTTTGATCTTTCCCCCAACTAACTTCAGGTTGTGTCCCCTTGTTCTTGTGTTCACTTTCCTATTAAAAACACTTCCCTCCTGGACCTTATTTAACCCTTTAACATATTTAAATGTTTCGCTCATGTCCCCCCTTTTCTTTCTGTCCTCCTGACTATACAGATTGAGTTCATTAAGTTCTTTCCTGATATGTTTTATGCTTAAGACCTTCCACCATTCTTGTAGCCCGTCTTTGGACCCTTTCAATTTTGTCAATATCTTTTTGTAGGTGAGGTCTCCAGAACTGAACACAGTATTATTCCAAATGTGGTCTCACCAGCGCTCTGTACAGCGAGATCACAATCTCCCTCTTCCTGCTTGTTATACCTCTAGCTATGCAGCCAAGCATCCTACTTGCTTTTCCTACCGCCCGACCACACTGCTCACCCATTTTGAGACTGTCAGAAATCATGACCCCTAAATCCTTCTCTTCTGAAGTTTTTGCTAACACAGAACTGCCAATGTAATACTCAGATTGAGGATTCCTTTTCCCCAAGTGCATTATTTTACATTTGGAAACATTAAACTGCAGTTTCCATTGCTTTGACCATTTATCTAGTAAAGCTGTGGACTTCTACTCCCAGAATTCCTGAGTCAATCATGCTAGTCCTCATGACATGGAAGAGCCAACTTGATTCTATCTCTCTATTAACGCAGCCTAGAACTGTGTTGGCTTTTTTATTATGTGTTTGTGTATCACACATTGTTTTATTAACAGTTTATTCAGATTATATTTCTCCATTCCTTTCTCCGGTGTTTAGTAGCACGGATGTCTTTAGGTAGGCGAAAGATTTGCTACGTTAAAAGGAAAAAAAAAATCAATGGACTTCAAAAGATAATATTCCTTTGTGCATTCAGAATTTCTTTGATTCCATATCAAACAAAGAGATGCAAACATTTTTCCCCAAACTTCTGATTGTCAAAGTCCCTTAATAGGACACTGTTGCATGGCTTGTTCCACCATAAAAGGCACTTTGCGGGTTTGATTAGTCATTCATATCATTATTATTTGCTCACAAAACAAATGTCCAGAGAATTATTTTGTTTATTTTATTTATTGGATTTGTATGCCGCCCCTCTCCGGAGTCTAGGGGCGGCTAACAGCAATAATAAGACAGCATATAATAATAATCCAATTCTAAAAACAATTAAAAACCGATTATAATAAAAACCAAACAGACATACAGACATACCATGCATAAAATTGTAAAGGCCTAGGGGGAAAGGGTATCTCAATTCCCCCATGCCTGGCGCCAGAGGTGGGTTTTAAGTAGCATACGAAAGGCAAGGAGGGTGGGGGCAATTCTAATCTCTGGGGGGAGTTGGTTCCAGAGGGCCGGGGCCGCCACAGAGAAGGCTCTTCCTCTGGGTCCTGCCAAGCGGCATTGTTTAGTTGACGGGACCCGGAGAAGACCCACTCTGTGGGACCTAACTGGTCACTGGGATTTGTGCAGCAGAAGGCAGTCCCGGAGATAATCTGGTCTGGTGCCATGAAGGGCTTTATAGGTCATAACCAACACTTTGAATTGTGACCAGAAACTGATTGGCAACCAATGCAGACTGCGGAGTGTTGGTGTAACATGGGCATATTTGGGAAAGCCCATGATTGCTCTTGCAGCTGCATTCTGCACGATCTGAAGTTTCCGAACACTTTTCAAAGGTCGCCCCATGTAGAGAGCGTTACAGTAGTCGAGCCTCGAGGTGATGAGGGCGTGAGTGACTATGAGCAGTGAATATCACTCCAAGAAAAAAAGGTGTGAGAATACTTGGGAGTGACGAAAAAAACCCTATATTCATTATATTTAATGTACAGTGGTCCCTCTACTTAAGAACTTAATTCGTTCCGTGACCAGGTTCTTAAGTAGAAAAGTTTGTAAGTAGAAGCAATTCTTCCCATACAAATCAATATAAGAGCAAATAATGCGTGCAAACCCATTAGGAAAGAAATAAAAGCTCAGAATTTGGGTGGGAGGAGGAGGAGGAAGAAGAGGAGGAGGACAGTCAAGGGGGATCAAAAAAATCCCAAACTTTAAGGCTTAAAAAAAAAGAGCATTTTTCTGTTGAGATTTGGAGTTGCCAGATGTTTGACCATTCGGTCAAGGTCCTTTTGGAGAGTAGCTGTGTTATGGGTGATGTTGAAAAGTTTTACATTGTCGGCGAAGATAATGTAGTTACTTGTAATGTGATCACAAAGGTCATTTATATAGAGTATGAAGAGTGTTGGTCGAAGTACGTTGCCTTGTAAGATAGGGAGAAACACACCATGATCTCTGGAGAAGGTGCAAAAAAGAGCAACCAAGATGATTAAGGGATTGGAAACCAAGACTTACGAAGAGAGACTGAGGGAACTGGGCATGGATAGCCTAGAGAAAAGGAGGGACAGAGCGGACATGATAGCAGTCTACAAGTATACGAGGGGATGTCACAGAGAGGAGGGGGTCATTTATTCTCCAGGGCACCAGAGGGCCGGACGAGGAACAACGGCTGGAAGCTGATCAAGGAGAGATTCAACATGGAGATAAGGACGAACTTCCTGACGGTCAGAGCGATCAACCAATGGAACAACCTACCAGCGGACGTTGTGAACTCCAACACTCTGGACATTTTTAAGAGAAGATTGAACTGCCACTTGACTGGTATACTATAGGGTTCCTGCTTGGGCAGGGGGTTGAACTCGATGGCCTTCATGGTCCCTTTCAACTCTAACAATCAATCAATCAATCAATCAATCAATCAATCGATCAATCAATAGTGAAAAAAATCAGCAAGGAATTAAATCCCATTACCAACCTAAACTTGGGTCTTCTTTGCACCTTCTGCAAATATCTCATGAACTTGCAAAGATTGGCTTCACGTAGCCTAGGTTTTTCTTCGTAACCAACATAAAGGATGTTCAATATAAGGTCATACGAGGTTGAAGATGTTCTTGCTTAATTTGTGAGGTGTTAAACTTGGATTCCTTTCTTTTTTCTTTTTTTAAAAAGCCTCCATTGTTATATAAATTAAAACGCTCAAGGTTTAAAGGTTTCCACTGCAGCTGGAGGAGGTAACTGCTAAGACCTTTTATAATTCAAAATTTAATTATGGCTGCAAAGTCACACAGCGTGACCAAGGCTGCATCCATGGTGTTTATATCACCCTGGTGTGTTTCAAGAGAGCAGCAAGTTAATAAGCAAATACGCCATTAATTAATACCTAACCGATATGTTCAGGTTGATGAATGAGAAAACTTTATTTTCCTTTCCCCAACTCTGTAATCTGAAAGGCTGAATGGGGAACAGCTTTGGATTTTTCTCTCTTTGGAGTTGGACGATTCGTTTGACTTGAAAGATCCAGTCGATCTGGTTCTGTTCCTCTTGGCAACTAGTTCTCTTTTTTTATTTATTTATTCTCTCTTTTTAAATTTCCTGGGAAATTTTTCCAGGCTCGGGTTCTTAAGTAGAAAATGGTTCTTAAGAAGAAGCAAAAAAGTTTTGAACACCCGGTTCTTATCTAGAAAGTGTTGTGATTAGCTCTGGCCCAGCTCCTGCCCCAAGGACTGTGGATGTGGGGGAGACATCCACATGCTGCAGGCCTGTTTTGCCCCCCCGGTGGAATCTTCTGCTGATGAAGGCTCCTCTGACCAAGAAGACATGAGTGACAGGGAGGAGGAGAGTGTGGCAGACAGCTCAGAAGGAGATCAATTATCTGGCTCCTCCTTGGATTTGGAACAAGAGTTAATGATACAGCCACACATGCGGAGAGCGATGCATAGGCAGCAACAACTGAGAGATTAGAAAGGTTCTTAGGTAGAGGCGTTCTTAGGTAGAGGTACCACTTTATGTTTCTCCCAGGCATGTTTAAATTCAGTTACAGTGGATTTACCAACCACATCTGCTGGAAGTTTGTTCCAAGGATCTACTACTCTTTCGGTAAAATAATATTTTATCATGTTGCTTCTCATCTTTCCCCCAACTAACCTCAGATTGTGCTCCCTTGTTCTTGGGTTCACTTTCGTATTAAAAACACTTAAACCCTCCTGAACCTTATTTAACTCTTTAACATATTTAAATGTTTCGATCATAGAAACATAGAAAAATAGAAGTCTGACGGCAGAAAAAACCTCCTGGTCCATCTAGTCTGCCCTTATACTATTTTCTGTATTTTATCTTAGGATGGATATATGTTTATCCCAGGCATGTTTAAATTCAGTTACTGTGGATTTACCAACCACGTCTGCTGGAACTTTGTTCCAAGCATCTACTACTCTTTCAGTAAAATAATATTTTCTCACATTGCTTCTGATCTTTCCCCCAGCTAACCTCAGATTGTGTCCCCTTGTTCTTGGGTTCACTTTCCTATTAAAAACACTTAAACCCTCCTGAACCTTATTTAACCCTTTAACATATTTAAATGTTTCAATCATGTCCCCACCTTTCCCTTCTGTCCTCCAGACTATACAGATGGAGTTCATGAAGTCTTTCCTGATAGGTTTTATCCTGAAGACCTTCCACCATTATTGTAGCCCATCTTTGGACCCGTTCAATTTTATCCATATCTTTTTGTAGGTGAGGTCTCCAGAACTGGACACAGTACTCCAAATGGGGTCTCACCAGCGCTCTATATTCTGATTTTGTTCTGTTGGAAACAAAACCGATTAAGTTTTATCCATTTGAAGAAGAAAGTGGAAAAAAAGATGTTATCCATATCATAAAGACATTAGTGCCAACAAAAAAACCTTGGGGAACTTATATAAGCTGACATATGAGGGAGAACTGAAGAGAGGAAATGATAAATACCAGACAACAGATTGATGTACGGATGTTGGGAAGGAAATTCGAAAGTTGATGGGAAGTTTTTCAATCTCAATTAACTCTAACTCTTTCTGCATTTCCTGAGCAACCTTTATAAAATCTGTTTTTCTTCTTCCGGCTCGCACCTTTCCTCTCCAATCTGGTATCCTCCAGATTTGTTTGACTATCTTGGTAGGTAGTTTAATCTCCGTAGTTCCTTCCTTTTGCATCATCATGGCACCTGATCAGAATTCTTAGTGTCAAGTCTTAGCCACATAGAATGCTACCCTGTGCTTGGTCAGTTTCCAGAGTCACCTCTCCATGGATTTGCAAAGTATCTTTTAAGTCTGAAGTCTGAATTTCCTTCCTTCCTTCCTTCCTGCCTGCCTGTCTGCTCTCTTATTCTCTTTCTCGTTCTCCTTCCTGGTGGCACTGTGGTTATACTGCAGTACTGCAGGCTAACTCACTGCCAGCAGTTCAAATCTCTCCTCTTCCTCCCCCTCCTCCTCCTCCTTCTTCTCCTCCTCCTCCTCTTCCTCCTCCTCCTCTTCCTCCTCCTTCTTCTCCTCCTCTTCCTTCTCCTCCTCCTTTTCCTCCTCCTCCTCCCTCTCCTCCTCTTTCTCCTCCTCCTCTTCCTCCTCCTCCTCTTCCTCCTTCTTCTTCTCCTCCTCTTTCTTCTCCTCCTTTTCCTCCTCCTCCTCCTCCTCCTTTCCTCCTCCTCCTCCCTCTCCTCCTCCATTCCTCCTCCTCCTCCTCTTCCTTCTCCTCCTCCTCCTTCTCCAGCTTCTCCTCCTCCTCCTTTTCCTCTTCCTCTTCCTCCTTCTTCTTCTCCTCCTCTTCCTCCTCCTCCTCCTTCTCCTCCTGCTCTTCCTCCTCCTCTTCTTCCTCCTCCTCCTCCTCCCTCCCATGAGAAGACCATCCTTTCTTCCAGCAGAAGAGCATCTGTTGCCAGCAGGATAATGTCAAGGCTTTTATAAAATGCAAATAGAGGTGTGTGTGTGTGTGTGTGCCAAAGAGTTAATGTCAGCCTTAGCCATGAATTAATTCTAGAGGGGATGAGGGGAAAGCTATTAATTCAGAGCAGCGCTCATTAGGGGGCTCCAGCCTAGCTTAGTCCTCCGACTTCTCTCTACACTTAAACAGCCAAGGAAGCTGACCTTTCCTTTATTTGTTACCTCGCCTCTTTTTGCTTCCGCGTCATCCACACCCACCATGTGGAGTTTTACACAAAATGTGTTGCATTGATTCTTGGGGGGGGGGGGGGGGGCAGGTTGGCGTGCTGGCTTTAGATATGCAAATCGCCCCTGGAAAAGCTGGGAAGCATTTATTTCAGATGCAATAACTCCTTCCTTTTGAAAGCCCAAGTGACCTGACCTCTGCTAGCAGCCTCCTAACTGGAGTAACTGATGAGTGAAAAATAAATAAGACAGGGAGGGTGGAGAGAATATCTCTGATCCAGGAACATGCTTCATTCCATACATATTTCATTAATCCAGATAAATATTGGGTCTGCATCAGAGGTTCTTCCCTCGTTCTGGGAATGAATGATGTATACCGATAGAAGAGAATATTTATAGCTCAAGGTTGAACTATTGGTGCTCTCTGCTTGATTGTTAAACACTCCCAGTAGAATAGAATAGAATATATTTCTTTATTGGCTAATTGTGATTGAACACACAAGGAATTTGTCTTGGTGCAGATGCTCTCAGTGTACATAAAAGGAAAAGAGACATTTGTCAAGAATCATGTGGTACAACACTTAATGATTGTCATAGGGGTCAAATAAGCAATGGATCTATGTTTATCCCAGGCATGTTTAAATTCAGTTACTGTGGATTTACCAACCACGTCTGCTGGAAGTTTGTTCCAAGGATCTACTACTCTTTCAGTGAAATAATATTTTCTCACGTTGCTTTTGATCTTTCCCCCAACTAACTTATTGTGCTTTCTGGGGGCGTGTTTCCCGAATCTTTCCAAAATTGGGCAAAGGTGATCCTAGCCGCCGTGGTGATATGAAGTATGAGGTATTTAATGTTCTTGGTATAGTTATTCTTGATTATGACTAAGAAGAGAAGTTCCAGTGTGAATTCTATTTGTAGATGGGTAATTTCCTTTATCCATTTGTGTATCCTAGTCCAAAATCTTTTTGCATCAGGGCACAACCACCATATGTAGTTTTTCTAAAATTCACACAATGCCACATTCCCTCTTCTAAGGCTTATTTACAAGTCAGAGGGGTTTTGTGTGTGTTTGAGAGAGAGACACACAGCTACAATTCATGCAACAGAAATGGGCACATGAAAATGTGTTTTAGCTCAGTGGCCGGTTGGAAGCTGAGCAGGTTGCGAGAGATGCTGTTGAATTGTGTTGCCTTGGTGACAGCTGAACCACCTGCCGAGGCACATCACTCACTTTTTATGTACAGGTGTGTGAATTAGTGGCCAGAGTAGGCTAAAATTAGATGCATGCTTTTGGTAAAATGATCTCCAACTAGATTTCCCCCAAATTCACAGTGACACAGAGAATTCCAGGATGTGGCCAGAAATGGAGACTAATTTAAATTTGGGAACTGCTGTTTTTGTTTTTCATTAAAATCATTAAAAAACCGTGTGTGTGTGTGCAAAATGATTTACTTTGCGTTACCCTATTTTTTCTCTATTTATGACAATTCATTTATGTTCACTGGCATCTTGTATTGTATTGGCAGTTCTGTGTTAGCAAAAACTTCAGAAGAGAAGGATCTAGGGGTAGTGATTTCCGACAGTCTCAAAATGGGTGAGCAGTGCGGTCAGGCAGTAGGGAAAGCAAGTAGGATGCTTAGCTGCATAGCAAGAGGTATAACAAGCAGGAAGAGGGAGATTGTGATCCTGCTGTATGGAGCGCTGGTGGGACCCCATTTGGAATAATACTGTGTTCAGTTCTGGAGACCTCACCTACAAAAACATATAGATAAAATTGAACGGGTCCAAAGACGGGCTACAAGAATGGTGGAAGGTCTTAAGCATAAAAGTGATCAGGAAAGACTTCATGAACTCAACCTGTATAGTCTGGAGGACAGAAGTGAAAGGGGGGACATGATCGAAGCATTTAAATATGTTAAAGGGTTAAATAAGGTCCAGGAGGGAAATGTTTTTAATAGGAAAGTGAACACAAGAACAAGGGGGCACAATCTGAGGTTAGTTGGGGGAAAGATCAGAAGCAACGGGAAAAAATATTTTACTGAAAGGGTAGTAGATGCTTGGAACAAACCTCCAGCAGACGTGGTTGGTAAATCCACAGGAACTGAATTGAAACATGCCTGGGATAAACATAGATCCATCCTAAGATAAAATACAGGAAGTAGCATAAGGGCAGACTAGATGGACCATGAGGTCTTTTTCTGCCGTCAATCTTCTATGTTTCTATCTTAATATAATGTAGATTGACAAAGGGAAGAGTTAGATCTCTGGGAAGGAGATAGGGTAAAAATATCACAGCAATCAGCAGCATGAATTCTCAAATTACACAGTGTTGAGAATGCTCAACGGCCCCAAAGGAATATTTTCAGTGCTGAGCAAAGCTTCAATATGTGCCTAAAATATATCATTTTGCAGAAAAATCCAGTCAACTCCTCAGACATGATAACAAAAGTGGCATATGTTGTGTGTGTTTTATGAGAGCATCAGGTGTGAAGCCTCGGTGAAGGTAAACTAAAACCTAGCCAGTTTGAAGGATATCGAAGCCTCTTTCAAACCTGTCTTGTAAATTTATTTGAGTTATTTTGTGCTAATCCATATCAGACATACAGATATCTATTGATAACAACTTCTGGAACCTGGGGATTTAATCTGCTTCAAAAGACAAATGAGAAAGAAAGAAAGAAAGAAAGAAAGAAAGAAAGAAAGAAAGAAGAAAGAAAGAAAGTTGTTCCATTGTCTCATTCCTGAATCAAATAGAGTAGAGTAGAATAGAATAGAATAGAATAGAATAGGTTTTCTGCCTAAGCAGGAGGTTGGACTAGAAGACCTCAAAGGTCCCTTCCAACTCTTCTCTTCTCTTCTCTTCTCGTCTCTTCTCGTCTCTTCTCTTCTCTTCTATTATTTCCTTGTCCAACCTACAGCCCACATTAGTTCTTTTTCTGTGGTTTTCTCATCTTGGCCTTGATAACGTCCAGGCCTACTTACTAATTTAAGGTCATAAATGTGTGCAGACACTTCAACAGCTGGTGTTGACATTATGCTCCCCGTGCATTCAGTTGGGTAATAAAAGCGTTTTGTCTTCATGCGTTCACAAAAGGGGTTGTCTTCTCCTTCTCCTCCATCCATCTAAGGCCATTTTGCCATGCTGGATGAGACAAAAGCACCACCCCCTTCCACCCATGTTCTGTAGTTCAAGGAGACTCCTGTTTAGAGTTTACAGCACAGCCAAGTCAAGTCAAAGAAGGATAATTCTTGGCTAATATGATCGGAAGAGGTTTCAATTAAATTATCCTAAATATTGGATCTTCTTCTTCTTCTTCTTCTTCTTCTTCTTCTTCTTCTTCTTCTTCTTCTTCTTCTTCTTCTTCTTCTTCTTCCTTCTTCCTTCTTCTTCTTCTTCCTCCTCCTCCTCCTCCTCCTCCTCCTTCTTCTTCCTTCTTCTTCTTCTTCTTCTTCCTTCTTCTTCCTTCTTCTTCCTTCTTCTTCTTCTTCTTCTTCTTCTTCTTCTTCTTCTTCTTCTTTCTTCTTCTTCTTCCTTCTCCTTCTCCTCCTCCTCCTCCTCCTTTTGGAACAGGCATCTGCAATCATCACAACTTCATTAACAGTAAAGTCAACAAGTATCATAAACCCGTTGTATGAGTTAAGGGCCTCCTTTCAGAAATGGATTAAGCTCCCGAGAATGCCCTTGGCTTGATTAAAACTTTCACATATGTCTCCAATAAGAGTTATGTAGGCAATTAAGAAAGTTACCATCAAGATTTGCTGATCGGTCTTGCACACAAATCTTTTTGGGCTCCTCCGTGCTGACATGGGACCAGAACAAATGGAAGAATAGAAGGTCCTTATTAATTATGATGCAATTCTTTTGTAAATCTCCATTGATTTTTTTTTAACAAACATTGAGACGTCCTAATTTGATTCAACCTTGATTTACCTTGAAGTTGTTTGTTTTTTGCATCCACGTTGTTCTCAGTACACAACGTGCCGAAGATATGAAGTGGCTCCTTTTTCTTTCATTTGTTTAAAATATTTCTCATCTCCCTTTAAGAGCAAGTGCCTTCCCAAGGCAGCTTAGAGAGAGGGGAGATGAAAGAAACACAGTTAGATCAATAATAGCTGCTGGAATAATGAACAGATATGCAGATTGATATTAAAAAGATAGGAGAGCTATCAACCCAAAAAGGTGTCCAGAAAATACTTTCAAGAAATGATCAAAGAGATGGGTGTTCAGTTTCCAGAATTGAGAAGGCACTGGGAAAATATAAAAGACTTTGTCAACTTCACTGCCAGTCTGTATTTATTTTATTAGAATTGAATGTGGCCCATCTCACCTAGTTTTTAGCAGATGCGAGAGAGAAAGTCTTCAATTGACTGCATTTAAAATAAGGGTAAGACGGTTCTTTGAGCCCAAATGGGACAACTCTCCATGGTGAATTTGCCAGAGGAAAAATCACTGTGGGACAATTCCATAATTCAATTTAATAATTTCAAATAATAATTAAAAATATTTTAACTTTTGTCATTCACATTTCATTTTGTCCCTTTTTTCTTTAATGATTCTATTTCGCTTTTTCTTCAATATTAGGTTAATTCTCGTTCTGCAGTGAGTTGGACCATGGCCAGTGAGCCGTGGCAAGTTGGCTCATGATAAGTTGGCCCATGATGAGTTGGCTCATGATAAGTTGGCCATGGCAAGTTGGCTCATGATAAGTTGGCCATGGCAAGTTGGCTCATGATAAGTTGGCCATGGCAAGTTGGCTCATGATAAGTTGGCCATGGCAAGTTGGCTCATGATAAGTTGGCCATGGCAAGTTGGCTCATGATAAGTTGGCCATGGCAAGTTGGCTCATGATAAGTTGGCCATGGCAAGTTGGATCATGATAAGTTGGCCCATGATGAGTTGACCCATGATGAGTTGGCCTATGATGAGTTGGCCCATGATGAGTTGGCTGTGGCAACCGAGATCATAAGTTGGCTGTGGCAAGTTGGCTCATGATGAGTTGGCCCATTAGCGATTTGGCCATGGAGAATTGACAAGGGAGAGTTGACCAAATCATTGAAGGTTGAAAACACAAATTTCATTTGGAAACAGAGTTGCCTGGTGGCAGGATCCAATTCTTGGTTTTGCTAACCATTTAGAAAGCCCCATAAATATACTGCTCAAAAATAAATAAAGGGAACACTCTAATAATAATAATAATAATAATAATAATAATAATAATAATAATAATCGGTTGATTATTGTGGAGAAAAAGAAATGGGTCATCGACATCGCAATCCCAGGAGACAGCAGAATTGAGGAGAAGCAGCTAGAGAAATTAGTGAAATACGAAGATCTAAAAATCGAGCTGCAACGACTCTGGCATAAGCCCGTGAAAGTGGTCCCAGTGGTACTTGGCACGCTGGGCGCAGTGGCAAAGGATCTCAGTGGACATTTGAAAACCATCGGAATTGACAAAACCTCCATCTGTCAATTGCAAAAGGCCACTTTACTGGGATCGGCAAACATAATTCGCCGCTACATCACTCAGTCTTAGGTGCTTGGGAAGCGCCCGACTGGTGATGAAATACGAAATCCAGCATAGTGATCTCGTTTGCTGTGTTGTACTGACATAATAATGATAATGATGATGATAATGATGATGATAATGATAATGATAATGATAATTGTATGCCACCCCCTCCGACACATCTTAGATGTGAATGAATGAAAGCCACTTCTACCCAGTCACGTGACCATCAAGCCACACCCACAAAATAAACCACACCCACAGTGTGGCAGTAAAAACCTTGGCAGCCCATCACTGAACCCACCCCTCTACTGCAAGGATTGGAGCTGAAAGCGATAATGTAATGGTAATTCTATATTCCCGCAAGTCCTTTGGTCTGTATTTTTCATTCATTAAATGCATTTTTTTTCCCATGGAAATTTATGCAAAAAGCCCTGAAAATACTTCCGATTTCTCCAAACACATGCTGTTCGGATTGTGCTCTAGGTCTTGTTCCTGTTGTCGATTTAATGGAACCGTTAAAAAAAAAAGAAACAGCCAAAGAAAACAATCTATTTGCTGAAAATATAAGGTGCAGATTACGGGTTACGGTTTGACATGTTCAGCTTGAAACGTCCCAGAATTTTTCCATGCTTCAGAGTTGGCGGATAAATTACTTTGCAAAAGAAAAAAAAAGAAAAAGAAAAAAAGAGGTTGGTCAATAGAACCTACAATTTTGTACCATTAGAGTCTCTTCATGCCCCAAAAGACATTTTAAAATCTTAGATTGTTTGGCTAGCTTGGCATCACAGGGAAAATCTGTAATAGCGGTGAGAAGTCATGTACCATAACATTGAACGGGGAAAAAAGAAAGCATTGTACTCAGATTGCTGCTTACAACAGGAGAGTAAAGGCCAATGCGAACGGAAATAATTGTACTTCTCGTTGAATCCAAGAGTGCTCCTACAAATTGAAGAGAAGTAGGACATCAACTGAAGTGGTGGACCAATAGGTTATAGAGAGATACTGAAGCGGTAATGGTTGTGTTTCTGAATGCTCTTATGTTGAAATATTCATGAACTGGGAGAGATAGGGTAACAAGGTCAGCCAATGAAAAGGCATAGCAACTAAGCCAGCCAATGAGAACTGAAACACGTCTGAGTCTGTGCAGAGAATTGAAACTGAAACTGCTAGTTTCAGTTTCCATTCTCTGCACAGATTCAGAAGGCTGGGCATGGCTCAGCCCGAACTATCTGCTCTGAACTAGAAACTGCTTGTAACTGCTGCTATGTTAAAGAAGAACTCTGCTACTGGTATTGTAAATGCTCGCCTGTTATTATGTATATAAAGAAGCTAAATCCCAGCGACCGGTTAGGTCCCACAGAGTTGGCCTTCTCCAGGTCCCATCGACTAAGCAATGTCGTTTGGCGGGACTCAGGAGAAGAGCCTTCTCTGTGGCGGCCCCGACCCTCTGGAACCAGCTCCCCCCAGATATCTGAGTTGCCCCCACCCTCCTTGCCTTTCGCAAGCTCCTTAAAACCCACCTCTGTTGTCAGGCATGGGGGAATTGAAATTTCCTTCCCCCTAGGCTTATAGAATTTATACATGGTATGCTTGTATGTATGAGTGGTTCTTTAAATTGGGGTTTTTAAGATTATTTTTAATATTAGATTTGCTTTACATTGTCTTTTCATTGTTGTTAGCCGCAAATCAAATCAAAACAAATAAACAAACAATCCAGCTGAATCAATCTGTCTGTGTGTGCTTTCTGGAAATGATTTTCTGCAACCGACTCTGCCATCTTTTTTAGTATTTTTGGCTTTGTGCTCCTGAGCAGAAATGATGCGCGTGCGTGAGAGATTCTGGTGATGTTTTTGCTTCCGCGCATGCATAGAAGCAAAACATCACTGAAATCTCTCTCTTGAAAATAGGTCGGTAAGTGTTGTATTGCCTCTGTACAAATTGATGGTGAGACCATACTTGGAGTACTGTGTACAGTTCTGGTCACCACGTCTCAAGAAGGATAGAATGGAACTGGAAAAGGTGCAAAAAAGGGCCACAAGAATGATCAAGGGAATGAAGCATCTCATGTATGGTCTCTTCAGCCTTGAAAGACGGCGTTTAAGGGGTGACTTGATCGAAGTGTATAAAATCATGCATGGGATAGAAGAGGCGGATAGAGAAAAAACTTTTTCTCTATTGCACAATACTGGGACAAGGGGGGGCCCTCCCTAAAGCTCATAGGTAAGAAAGTGGGGACAAATAAAGGGAAATATTTCTTCACCCAGAGGGTCCTTGGTTTATGGAATTCACTTCCCGAAGAGGTCGTGACAGCTGTCGGCCTGGATAACTTCAAGGCAGGATTAGACAGATGCAGGGATGCTAAGTGTATCATGGGTGGTTATTGAAAGGAATGTCCATGTGCCTCCTCTGTGTTGGTTGAAGCGGGCAGGATTCCCTAGGGTCCCATTTGTTGGGGGTCAAGGGAAAGGGAGGGTTTTGCCTTCCCTTTCTGCTCAAGATCGCCATGGACAATTTATTTTATTTTATTTTATTTTATTTTATTTTATTTTATTTTATTTTATTTTATTTTATTTTATTTTATTTTATTTTATTTTATTTTATTTTATTTTATTTTATTTTATTTTATTTTATTCATTCATTCATTCATTCATACATACATACATACATACATACATACATACATACATATATATATTTATCCAATACACAAATACATAGGAAGAAAAATAGACATGTGGTAATATATATAAGAGTAAAAGTGAACTTAGAGGAGAGGATATATGAAAGAAAGAAAATATATATGATAAGTGAGAGAAAGGAAAGACAATTGGACAGGGGACGAAAGGCACACCAGTGCACTTATGTACGCCCCTTACTGGCCTCTGAGGAACCTGGAGAGGTCAATCGTGGAGAGTCTAAGGGAGAAGTGTTGGGGGTTAGGGGTTGACACAATTGAGTCCGGCAATGAGTTCCACACTTCGATAACTCGATTGTTGAAATCATATTTTTTACAGTCAAGTTTGGAGCGGTTCGTATTAAGTTTGAATCTGTTGCGTGCTCTTGTGTTGTTGCGGTTGAAGCTGAAGTAGTCATTGACCGGTTGGTGGGCTACTGTGTGACACAGAATGCTGGACTCAATGGGCTTTGGCCGAATTCAGCAGGGCTCTTCTTGCGGTGTCCCCTCACAAGATTTTGCTTCTGAGCATGAGTGAAAAGCAAAAAATATGAAAAAAGAGGGCAGCTCCTATAGAAGCCACCATAGCGGTCACACGCAAATTGGCAATCTGGCAGCTGCTACTGGTATGCAGTCTACTACTGGACAGGTAGCAACCCACTACTGGTTCTACGAAACCAGGGGTTAAGGCCAGGTCAGCATGGAGTAAATCAGTGCGCTTACTAATATTCTTCCTTTGACAATTCATAGGCAATCTCGAAAAAGCCACATTGTCTTCAGGGCCCAATTTCAAAACTGGGGAATGAAGAAACTGAGGCAGAGTGGAGGGAGGGCCCTGAATTTCTTATCTCTGCGTTGCATTATATTTCAGATTGCCTGCACACAGATAAGGGGCGTTGTTCCATCAAAAGAAACGGCGTTTAAAATGCTCTCCGCATGTGTTCGCCAATCATACAAGGGCTGATTTGTATGCCCAGCACATGGACGGTGACTTTTGTTAGTGCCAAATTTGTAATAGAAAAAGGCTGGAAACACCTAAGTATAATTTGCTTAGCGAGAGCGCGATTACTTACTTCTTACTACTTGTTTCATTACGCCTCTAATAATAAGTAAGGGAAATTCGGTTTCATAATGTATGGTTCATTAGAGCATGGGATTCTCTACAAATAAGGAAGGAAATTATCTCAAACAAGGCCCCCCGGCTCCCTGCTTCGAATTATCAACAACTTGCAATGTAGCTTTGTAGAGCTTTTAATTTAATGGCAATAGATTGCATAGCGTGATCCACCTGAAACTTATATATAGTGAGATGCCTTCAGGAACATACAGTACTTGGCTAAGAATCCAAGAATCCCCCAAAACCTTTTACAACCTAAGGAGAAAAAAACCCTGCTGAAATTTTGTTTCCAAAGTAGCAAACTATGATTGAGAGAGACCTCAGCCTGTGTGGTCCTTAGTGCTTTCTGAGCTTGGTAGTTTTCTTATAGATGTTTCATTACTATTAACATGCTAACTGTGCCGGAAAATGCTGAATCATCATGAAGTCAACAATATATGCTACAACCTGATTGGTTGATAAATATGTAAAATGTAAGCACCTTTGCATGACATGCTAACTGTTCTGCCTGACCGGCCTCAAGCAATGATTAACGGTCCAGGAAAGAAGGTCAGACACACACGTACATAGTTAATCAGCAAACTTGTATTAAACAGTAAAGAAAAAGTCTAAAGCAAACGGTCCTTACTTTCAGGAGTAACACACAGTTTTGAGTTGAAAATGCAGCCAGTTACAAAGTTCAGTGAAAACCAAACAAATACAAAAGTCACGTAGCATAAATGTTCCAAAAGGTCTCTGAATTTTCACAGCACAAAAGCAGCAGCTTGTCCCAGAGTTTTCAACTCCCACAACGCTGAGTTGAAATCCAAGAGCAGAAACTTCAAAGCAGGAACAACGACGCCACACAAACCACCCAGATAAACAGCCACAGTTTGCCTTGGCCCCGTTCCCTTTTTATGCTGTTAGCCCTCATTAAGGGAACCACACCCAGCCCAGGTGTGCTTATCATGCCTTATCATGCTTCTTAAAGCGATCCCTTCTTTGTAAGGCCCTTCTGCTGCATAAATTAGTGTATTGTCCTGTAGACGAACTGAGAGAGGACAAACTGTCCGACGAACTGCCAGCTCCCTCCCCTGAGCTGTCTGCTAATTCTTCCTGGCTCTCTGCCACATCTTCCTGACTGTCTGCTACATCTTCCTGGCTGTCAGCCAGGCTTTCACAGTCACTGTGTGCCGCGTCTCCCCCATCTGTGGGGGCAACGTCTGGCCCAGGGCCCAAACACAACACTAACTATGCTGGAAAATGCTGAATCATTGTGAGTCAACAATATATGCTACAACCCCATTGGTTGCTAAATACAGTAGTACTTCTAGATACGAGCTGCTCCACATGCGAGTATTCCAAGTTACGAGCCGAGACGCGAGCAAAATTTCTGTTCGACACCCGAGCTCAAATTCGGGATACGAGCCGAGCTTCCACTAGGTGGCGCAAGAATCTCCTTGCTTCCGGTTATCTCGGCGCAAAAAACAAAGTCTAAAGGCATTCGTTCGAAATGTGAGTTGATCGACTTACGAGCTCGGGTCTGGAACGAATTAAACTCGTATGTCGAGGTACCACTGTATGTAAAATTTAAGCACCTTTGCATAGGTGTGGTAGTAATGGTTGATTGATGGTGGTTGTTGGCTAGTTGTGATGTGGCATAGTATAGAGAGATAGAGTAAAAGTTATAATAATAATAATAATAATAATAATAATAATAATAATAATAATAATAATAATAAATAATTTATTAGATTTGTATGCTGCCCCTCTCCGAAGACTCGGGGCAGCTATAGTGTAAATAGAAAAATTATTTTTGCTACAAAGAAGTCAATATTTTCTCAAGAACTCCTGCTGCCGTGTATTCATTTGAAGACTTCAGCTTCTTATATCTTGGTCTTGCTGGTTGCTTGGGTTGGGTTGCCTTCCAAACTAGTAGCTCCAACACCCACCTCTGATGTCACCTACTCCGGTAATGAGTCTACGGAGAGGGGCAGCATACAAAGCTAATAAATAAATATAATAAATAAATAAATGAAACATAAAGCCATACTTTCCTATTTTTAATTCCTGAGCTACAAAAGTTCTCCTCTATCCAGACCTCAATCGGTTTGTAGACCCAGTTATACATACTAGAACAGTGATTTTCAACCTTTTTGAGCCGTGGCACATTTTTTACATTTACAAAACCATGGGGCACATTGAGGGGGGGGCGGCGGCTAAAAAAATATTGGACAAAAAAATTCTCTCTATTCCTCCCTTTTGCTCTATTTCTCTCTCCCTCTTTCTATCCCTTCCTCTTTTTTCTCTCTCTCCATCCATCTTTCTTTCTCTCTTCCTCCTTTCCTCTTTTTTGCTCTCTTTCTCTCTCCCTCCCTACCTCCCTCTCTTTCTCTCTCTCTCTTGCTTTCTTTCTTTCTCTCTCTTGCTTTCTTTCTCTCTTGTTCTCTTTCTCTCTCTTTCTCTCTTTCTTTCTCTCTCTTGCTTGCTTTCTCTCTTGTTCTCTTTCTCTCTTGCTTGCTTTCTCTTTCTCTCTCTTTCTTTCTCTCTCTCTTGTTTTCTGAGCTTCACGGCACACCTGACCATGTCTCGCGGCACACTAGTGTGCCACGGCACACTGGTTGAAAAACACTGTACTAGAAAGCAGTCTTTAACGATAGTACCCTTCCTTCAAGCATTTTTTAAAAATTTCTAAAATAGTCTACACATCTGTTCTCCTGCTTTGCACCTGTCCCAAATCTCTCCCCGTTCAATGGAATTCTCCCAATTTGGGCATCCCATTTTCATTATTCTTTTCTATTTATACAGCTGTTCCCCTTCATTGCACTGATGGTGTGTAAGTTGGAAAGCATGTTGCAGAGATGGTAGGATGATAGGACTCCAGAATAAATTATTCAGAAGACATTTGCTCAGTTGTGTGTTTGAACATATGTCTACTGAATCCTCTACGTATAAAAATTATGTATGGCCATTCCCTCGAGAGCTTGATGTGGGATCTCCTTTAGTAGGTCAAGGTGAGATGCCTTGACTGAGACTGGGTTCTCGATTGGTCTCAAAATTAAGCAATTTGGTCCAATTCCAACACCATCCAAAGTATCCCAGAAGCTTCTGGCCTAACTAACTAAGACACTTGGAGCAGGCCAATTTTGCATTTGGTGGAAACAAAGAAAAGAACAGAATGGTTACACAAGGTCAGGGTTAGCAATCCTAGGTGATATTTCTTTGTATTACCATATAAGGTAAAAAGTAGAATGTAAAGCATGTATTGATCCCCTCAGAGAGGGTCCGCAACTTGGGCGTCCTCCTTGATCCACAGCTCACATTAGAGAAACACCTTTCAGCTGTGGCGAGGGGGGCGTTCGCCCAGGTTCACCTGGTGCACCAGTTGCGGCCCTATTTGGACTGGGACTTACTGCTCACAGTCACTCATGCCCTCATCACCTCGAGGCTCGACTACTGTAACGCTCTCCACATGGGGCTACCTTTGAAAAGTGTTCGGAAACTTCAGATCGTGCAGAATGCAGCTGCGAGAGCAATCATGGGCTTTCCCAAAAATGCCCATGTTACACCAACACTCCGCAGTCTGCATTGGTTGCCGATCAGTTTCCGGTCACAATTCAAAGTGTTGATTATGACCTATAAAGCCCTTCATGGCACCGGACCAGATTATCTCAGGCACCGCTTTCTGCTGCACGAATCCAGCGACCAGTTAGGTCCCACAGAGTGGGTCTTCTCCGGGTCCCGTCAACCAAACAATGTCGCTTGGCGGGACCCAGAGAAAGAGCCTTCTCTGTGGCGGCCCCGACCCTCTGGAACCAGCTCCCCCAGATATCAGAGTTGCCCCCACCCTCCTTGCCTTTTGCAAGCTCCTTAAAACCCGCCTCTGTCATCAGGCATGGAGGAATTGAAATTTCTCTTCCCCCTAGGCTTATAGAATTTATACATGGTATGTTTGTATGTATGATTGGTTCTTTAAATTGGGTTTTTTTAGATTGTCTTTAATATTAGATTTGTTTAGCTGCCCCGAGTCTTCGGAGAGGGGTGGCATTCAAATCAAATCAAATCAAATCAACAAACAAACAAATAAAAAAATGCCAGAAAGTTACATACCCTAATAAGGAAATGGCATATGTACTTCACAGACCTCTAAATCATGGAGGAAAAGTAGACTTATGTGTCAGCATTTGAATTAATGATGTCAAGAGCTTAAACTACGAGCCATCCTGCAAGTAACATTTTCTAATGGACTCTTGTGTCTCTGCCAGGGAGAACTGGGTGCCACCGCTAAAAACCTTATTTAGACAATGTGTTTGGCATGACACCGTCTTAATTTACATCTCCCATTTTGGTAGCAAGGGCAGACTCATTTTTCAAGACGCTTTTTTCCATTCGTATGCCCTTGAGGCCTCCGAGTCTCCCCACCGAGTGATTTATTGTGGTGTGAATTAATTTTATTAGGAAATGCATCACGATACATAAAGTCGGCCTTATATTGTGATTATCGCAATGTGCTCTTCGTTAGCCATAAAAAGGGGCAAAGTACTTTTTCACCTTTTCCACCATTGTCATCTAAGAGGTTTATTTATTTATTTATTTATTTATTTTTATTGGATTTGTATGCCACCCCTCTCCGGAGACTCGGGGCGGCTAACAGCAATAATAAGACAGCGTACAATAATAACCCAATACTAAAAACGATTAAAAACCCATTAATATAAAAACCAAACATACAGACAGACAGACATACCATGCATAAAATTGTAAAGGCCTAGGGGGAAAGAGTATCTCAATTCCCCCGTGCCTGACGGCAGAGGTATGCTTTAAGTAGCTTACGAAAGGCAAGGAGGGTGGGGGCAATTCTAATCTCTGGGGGGAATTGGTTCCAGAGGGCCGGAGCCACCACAGAGAAGGCTCTTCCCCTGGGTCCCGCCAAGCGGCATTGTTTAGTCGATGGGACCCGGAGAAGACCCATTCTGTGGGACCTAACTGGTCGCTGGGATTCGTGCAGCAGAAGGCGGTCCCTGAGATAATCTGGTCCGGTACCATGAAGGGTTTTATAGGTCATAACCAAGATAATCGGCTACTCTGTTCCTTTCCACCTGGTCCCAATAAACCATGTTCATATTTTATGGAATAAACCATAATTAGGGGAGTTCATGAAATAGACCAAGCCATTCATCATGGTTTCAGAATCCCAAATAGTAGGATTCATTCATAAACCTGGCGGGAAATTTAGCGACATTGAGAAGATGAAAAAGGGGACTTTAGATCTCCCATTTACACAACAAGTATATTTATTTTGTATTTATTTTATTTACTTAGTTTGTCAAGCATGTATGAGAAAACAATTGTAAGTATGAACATACCATATAAACCTATAGAAACATAGAAGATTGATGGCAGAAAAAGACCTCCTGGTCCATCCAGTCTGCCCTTATACTATTTCCTGTATTTTATCTTAGGATGGATCTGTGTTTATCCCACACAATTCAGTTACTGTGGATTTACCAACCACGTCTGCTGCAAGTTTGTTCCGAGCATCTACTATTCTTTCAGTCAAATAATATTTTCTCACGTTGCTTGGGGAAGTTGATATGCTCCATAGCTACTATGATTTATGTATGGCTTGCTTGGGTTGTGTGATTAATTTTTATGATAAGGGTTTTAATCTGTTCTGTTAATATTGGATTTCTACATTGTGTATTGTGTTGTGAGCCAACCCGAGTCTTCGGAAAGGGGTGGCATACAAATCTAATTTTTTTTTATTATTATTATTATTATTATTATTATTATTATTATTATTATTATTATGTCAGTACAACACAGCAAACGAGATCACTATGCTGGATTTCGTATTTCATCACCAGTCGGGCGCTTCCCAAGCACCTAGGACTGCGTGACGTAGCGGCGAATTATGTTTGACGATCCCAGTAAAGCGGCCTTTTGCAATTGACAGATGGAGATTTTGTCAATTCCAATGGTTTTCAAATGTCCGCTGAGATCCTTTGGCCCTGCGCCCAGCGTGCCAAGTACCACTGGGACCACTTTCACTGGCTTATGCCAAAGTCGTTGCAGCTCAATTTTTAGATCTTCGCATTTCACTAATTTCTCCAGCTGCTTCTCCTCAATTCTGCTGTCTCCTGGGATTGCAATGTTGATGATCCATACTTTCTTTTTCTCCACGATCACAATATCTGGTGTGTTATGCTTCAGAATTCGGTCAGTCTGAAGTTGGAAGTCCCACAGTAGTTTCGCTTGCTCATTTTTGACCACTTTTTCAGGCTTATGATCCCACCAGTTCTTTGCCACTGGTAAATGGTAGTTCCGGCACAAGTTCCAGTGGATCATCTGTGCCACAGCATCATGTCTACGCTTGTAGTCAGTCTGTGCGATCTTTTTGCAGCAGCTGAGTATGTGATCGATTGTTTCATCTGTTTCTTTAAAGTCTGCACTTTGGATCGTCTGTTGATTTTTCAATTCTGGCTTTGACAGCATTTGTTCTAATGGCCTGTTCTTGTGTCGCCAGTATTAGTCCTTCTGTCTCCTTTTTGAGTGTTCCACTTGTAAGCCATGACCAGGTCTTTTCTTTATCCACTTTGCCTTCAATCTTCTCCAAGAACTGGCCATGCAATGCTTTGTTCCGCCAACTGTCCATACGAGATTATATAATAATAATAATAATAATAATAATAATAATAATAATAATAATAATAATAATACTATTATTATTAATAATAATAATAATAATTACTATTATTACTATTATTATTATTATTATTATTATTATTATTATTATTATTATTATTATCTAAATTGGACAGAAGAAGAATAGTTTGGCAAAGCAAGGGTGAGAAAAGAAAGAAAGATAAGAATCTACTTAAATCCAGTTACAAGCTCTCCAAAAATTAATTTCACGCAGCTAACACTTCCAGTTGTCACTGTGTCTAAAACGTCGGTGTTGTTGACAGTTGTCCCAAATTAAAACTGGTGAAGAGAAAGTCCCTCAGCCACTAACATAAATGTGAACTAATTGTATTTACCATCTGCACAACGAGAATGAAGAAATACACGACAAAGGACAACAGTAGGAACAAGGGAAGTTGTCACTGGTGTGTCCCATTTCTAGGTTTGCACTTCAGCTACTATGTAACCCATATGCTGCAATGTCCTGCTTGTCGGCGACTACTTCAGCTTCAACCACAACAGCACAAGAGCACACAACAGATTTAAACTTAATATTAACCGCTCCAAACTTGACTGTAAAAAATATGACTTCAGTAACCGAGTTGTCAAAGCGTGGAACTCATTACCAGACTCCATAGTGTCATCCCCAAACCCCCAACACTTTACCCTTAGATTATCCACAGTTGACCTCTCCAGATTCATAAGAGGTCAGTAAGGGGCGAGTACAAGTGCACTAGAGTGCCTTCCGTCCCCTGTCCTATTGCTCTCCTATATCTCCTATGCCTTTCTTCTATTCCTATATCTCTTCTTCTATTCTTTCATTGATATGTTCTATTCCTATATCTTCTCTTCTATTCTTTCTTAGATATATTTTACTATGAGTATCTCCTCTATAACCTTCATCACGTATTTTATTATGTGTATATAGATATATACCCACTAAAACCCTCATTGTGTATTGGACAAAATAAATAAATAAATAAAACCAACATCTATTATATACTGCTCAAAAAAATAAAAGGAATACTCAAAGAACACAAACACATCCTAGATCTGAATGAATGAAATATTCTCATTGAATATTTCATTTGCACAACTATTCCATTTGCACAACAGCAGGTGAAATTGATTGTCAATCAGTGTTGCTTCCTAAGTGGACAGTTTGATTTCACAGAAGTTTGATTTACTTGGAGTTATATTGTGTGGTTTAAGTCTCCCCTTTATTTTTTGATCGATTGATGACTTCTCCTGGCTACCTTAAACACCAGGACTTCCCAATGGAGTTTATGCATACACCGAGATAGAGAATCATGAATAATTCTTTCAAATGTGGAGACCTTCCTCCTTATATTTGAAGTACATTAATCCCCGAATCTTAAACTCTACTCCCTGTAGGAAATGCTGAGTGTAAACGTACGAGAGCCGCCGTGTCAAGTTACGAGCCATCAAGAAACGAGTTGCACTTTTAAGGTGTGTGAAATAACCACAGGTTTCTTTAAAATGTTGTGCGATAAAGACCACTGTTAGATTCTTCCCTATGATTAGCACCGCGGGAGAAACTCCGTCCCAAATCTGTATTTCTCTCAAGGACAAAAATACAGACTTGATATTATTTGCAATTTGCTTTCGATATTTCGGGTTCCGACGTCTGAAAAAATGTCACTTATTCTTGTCATTTTCGTGCTTGCTTTGAATTTCACGACTCAATTATCTCGTTTTGCATTCAGACAAGGTCTTTTATTTTAGTTTATTTTTTTATTATTATTATTTTTCCCTTTTAAGAGACCAGGTTCTTAAATAATTTCATGGGACTTTGTCCCCCTCTATTTTCTGGGATGATTTAGTGAGGCTGACAAAACGTTTAACATTTACGTAAGAGATAATTCTATTTCTTATAACAGTACTTTGAAAAACTTACCTGTGAAGAAAGCTTGAATATTGTGACTAATTTGCTTGTCAAAAGCATTTTTCATGCTTGCATTTCATCCCTGAAATGTTCTCCTTTTCTGTACTTCTGAAGTGATTTTATTTTCACTGAGTGGATTGCATGTGTTATGCATTTTAAGAAGGGATAATTTTAAGTTATTGGTAGAGAACACAGTAATATAATATCTAAAGTTCTGGGATATATTACTTAAAAGTTACTAGGTGTTTTTTTTCACCATGCTGGAGTTTATTATTCAACTCCCAAATTGCTTAAATAACAATATAAATACACTTATCCCTACAGACATATGCATTTACATGTGCCTTTACAATATTCTGGAGGTATTTTTCAAGACAAATCAGAGAGTTTGACTTTATTGGCAGAGATACTGAGAACACCGTCAAATGGGGTCAAGTCAATTTGAATGAAGTCAAACCAAATCTTTATAATGGTTCAAAAATCTAAAGTGGTTATGGATGTAAACAATACAGATTAAAAATGAAAAGTATATATAACAAGCAAGAATCAAAACGGGTAGGAGTGCTAGATGAGATTAGGGAAATATAAACCTTTTCCTTCCTTCCTTCCTTCCTTCCTTCCTTCCTTCCACCCTTCCTTCCACCCTTCCTTCCTTCCTTCCTTCCATCCTCCCTCCCTTCCTTCCATCCTTCCTTCCTCCCATCCTTCCTTCCATCCTTCCTTCCATCCTTCCTTCCTTCCATCCATCCTTCCTTCCATCCTTCCTTCCTTCCTTCTTTCCTTCCTTCCTTCCATCCTTCCTTCCTTCCTTCCTTCCTTCCTTCCTTCCTTCCTTCCTTTTTCTATTTCTAAACCACCCATCTCCCTCAAACCAACTTAAAATGTAGTCCGGATACTTCATGCCAGCTTTGAATGTCAATCATAACCACATCCCAGTCATATGTCAAACTGGTCACAACTTAAAACTACACAGAAACTAGTATTGGGACCATTTTCCTTCCAGCACTAATGATGTTGTCTACTTTGGTCGTCAAACATCTACAAGAAAACCACCAGGTTTTCTCAGGGATCAACAAGGAACCCATAGTTTTCTTTTCCTTCTCCTCCTCCTCTTTCTCCTTCTCCTCTCATATGTCAGCCCGGTCATTGTTCTGTCTGGGTCACTCCGGAAGCCAAGACCAACCCAAAAAGAGAAGCCAGACACACCGGTAAAAGGCAAAAGCAGTTTATAAAATGCAAGAAAAACACAGGTAACAGAAAATGTCCTTACAAACAGGAAAACGCTGTATCTTCAAATATATCCACGAAGGCAAAAGTCCATGCAGCAATACAGAATTCTTGCTGCCAAGCCGAGGCTGTAGATAGCAGACCTACACCTCCCACGGCTCTTCCAAACTGCTGGGCCACAAGCCAGGAACAGAGACGTCGAGAACAAAGCAGGTCCCCGTAACTCCAACTGATAACATTCCACATGGCTTCAAGGGCTTGCCTGCCTTTTAAACCCTGCTAAGGAGGACCACACCCAAGCCCAGCTGTTCCTAATTCAGTGCTGATAATACTTCTTTAATTGCTCCTTTCTTTGATCTGAACGTCTCTGTCGCAAGTCAATGATGGCTTGTGCTTCATCACCTAATGACTCCAAACATGCTGTTCTCCTTCGTCCCATTCCTGACTTTCCTCTCCCCCGTCCGACTGCTCAGCCCCCTCCTCTTCGCTGTCCTCCTCCTCCGGGCATGGAGCCAGCAGAGACACAGCTGGTCCCTGAGCAGCCTCAGGCTGAACCACAACACCCATGTAGTCCGGATTCTTCATGCCAGCTTTGAATGTCAATCATAACCACATTCCAGCCATATGTCAGACCAGTCACAACTTAGTTTGGTCATCAAACATCTACAAGAACCATCACGTTTTCTCAGGGATCAACAAGGAACCCATAGTTTTCTTCGCCTTCTCCTCTCCGCATCCCCCACTCCCTTCCACCACTGATGATATTATCTAGTTTGGTCACGAAACATCTACAGGAAAACCATGAAGCTCATAGATCACCAGGGACCCCACAGTTCAATCCCGAGCTACCACTATTCCTTTGTGACAATCTTGATGTCTTCCCAACTATCCTCTTGCTGTTACGCTCCTACACCAAAGTCTACTATTATTAGGACAACTATATTTCACCCACGAAAGGTTCTTTCCCTGGCAGTTTACTTCCAAAATGAGGGGCTTCTGAAATATTAAGGCAGGATCCGTACCGGACCCAGCTGCTCCATGAAGGCGCTGTGTAGCTTCACTGCCCCCAAAAATGTTCTGCTCTCACCCCTCTGAAAGATTATCAATTGTCATTATTCATTAAGCGATGATCAAAATCTCTTCCGTTTCAAAAAAAATGCCTCCGCAGAAGGTTCCTCTGATCTTTGCAGACATGATAATGAGGTACAAGTCAAGAAGAGACCGAAAGGGGTTTTTCTCTCTTTTCTCCCCCTCCAACTTTGACATTTGCCAACATCGTTAGAGAGGCTGAACGGCAAGGATTTCCCCAAGCAGTGGGCGAAATTGCTATCAAATGCTTCTTTTTCTTTGAAAGCGACTTCCAAAAGGACCAGCTTGATAAAAAACAGCAGACAATGACTTTGGTCTATGCACAGACATAAATGACTTCAAAAATGGGGAGATATATACTGTATATATATATATATGTTTTCGTAGATTTTCACGGGTACAGGTATGACGGTCTTGGTATATTCGGGTTTCTTCCCGTGTAGGATTTGGAAATTTCTGGCGACGTTTCGCCGAGGTCCCACTCGTCATCCTCAGGCTGGTGTTTCTGTCCTTGTTCTCAGGCGAACACTGCGAGACCTGAGCTGCCTTCCTTCTATAAATACTGGTGGCTGGGTGTGGTTTGATGGCTCAGCAATTGCAGAATATAAGAATGCATGAAAGAAAAAAGAAAAAACCTCCTCCCTTTTCCAACACTTCAAAACTACAGGACATGAAATTGATTTTGACAGTACCAAATTAATTTCCAAAACAGAACACTACAGCAAAAGAATAATCATGGAAGCCATCGAGATAGAAAAACATCCCCAAAATATGAACAAGCGGGATGATACCTCTCGCTTACCAGACATCTGGAAACCAGCCCTCAAATGTACCCCAGCCATAGAAACCAGACTCAGAACACACATTGTAAAACAATCAAGTAGCCTGCAAGTTCCAACTACTCAGGATATCACGCCTAATCTACAACCATTAACTAATCAGCATACCTCAGTTACATCAGCGACCCCAATTGTTACCCCACTGACTCACCAGGAAGTTTCTACACAGCAGGCAATTGCTGAGCCATCAAACCACACCCAGCCACCAGTATTTATAGAAGGAAGGCAGCTCAGGTCTCGCAGTGTTCGCCTGAGAACAAGGAGAGAAACACCAGCCTGAAGATGACGAGTGGGACCTTGTCGAAATGTCGCCAGAAATTTCCAACTGCTATGTGAGCAACGTTCCTGACCAACTGACTTGCTGGTGCAATCCAGAATGTTGGTCCATGTCTTCTTTTTTTTAAAGGACATATTTATTTATTCTTTTATCACCAAAGATAAAATAGGAAACAGAGGAAGAAGAGGAAGAGGAAGGAGAAAGGGGAGGAGAGGGGAATGAGAAGGAAGAAAAGAAGGAGGGAAGGAAAGAAGGAAGGGAGGGAAAGAAGAGAGGGAAGGAGAAAGGAAGGGAGGGAGAGAAGGAAGGAAGGAAGGAAGGAAATTCAGACTTCAGAGATACTTTGCAAATCTGTGGAATTGAGAGGTGAATCTGGAATCTGACCAAGTACAGGGTAGCATTCGAGAATTTGGGAGAAGGAAGGAAAGAGGGAGAGGGAGGGAGGGAGAGAAGGAAGGAAGGAAGGATGAAGGAAGGGAGGAAAAGAAGGGAGGGAGAGAAGGAAGGAAGGAAGAGAGGGAGGGAGAGAAGGAAGGAAGGAAAGGAGGAAGGAAGGAAGAGAAGGAAGGAAGGAAGGGAGGAAGAGAGGGAGGGGGGGAGGGAGAAAATAAGGCAGGGAGGGAGGAAAAGAAGGGAGGAAGAAAGTAAGGCAGGGAAGGAGGAAAAGAAGGGAGGGAGGGAGAGAAGGAAGGAAGAAGGAAGGAAGAAGAACCTAATGGGAAGAGTTGCCCAATGACGTCTTCTTTCAATTGAATAGAAATACAGAAATTTGGAGGTGGCTGCTGTCCCCAAAATAGGGCATTGATTGATATGCTCAGCTACATAAACGCAAGAACACTCAATTCCATCCATTCTCTTCTTTTGTGAAAGACATTTTGTAAGTTGGATTCTTTCCTCAAAGGGAAAGAGAACGGGTTGCCACGTATAGAATTAAAAAAAACCCAGCTCATCATTTTTTTGAGGGGTGGGTGATGGAGATATTTCAAGCGTCTGTGAGCTATCAGCATTTTGCCATTGATTACACTATTGTTATGCGCTTGTCTTGATGCAGCTTTGGAATAAAACGGGGAAGGCAGAATTCAGCAATCCCAGGAAAGAAAGAAGTAGCGAAGGCGGGCAGCCTTCCTCTCTGCAACGTATTTCTAGAAATAGGTCAGATAAGCTCCACACCGCACATGAAACCTTGGAGGTAATTGTGGCTGGATCTCAAGTGTTTTGCAATGTGCACCACGATGAGAAGCTGTCACGGAAAAGCTCTGGAAAGTGCTCCAAATCACCTCCAATTATAATAATTATAAAAAAAATAAAGCAAGCTATAAAGCCCGACGTGGCATCGGACCAGATTGTCCCACAGAGTCGGCCATCTCCAAATCCCATCAGCTGGCGGGTCCTAGGGGAAGAGCCTTCTCTGTGGGGGCCCCCCGGCCCTCTGGAATCAGCTCCCCCCCGGAGATTCGTACTGCCCCCACCCTCCTCACCTTCCACGAGAGTCTTAAGACTCATTTATGCCACCAGGCTTGGGGCCATTAGACTCCAGCCCCCTGGCTGATGAATGTGTGAATGACAGTTGATCAAATGGGAACGGGATGATTTTATTAGAGTTTTTAAAGTTTTTTAGCTATATTAATTGGATTTTTTAGATCTGTATATTGTTTTGATGTGTTGTGAGCTGCCCCAAGTCCTTGGAGAGGGGCGGCATACAAATCCAACAACAACTAAAACAACAACAACAGTAAGAAGGAGGAGGAGGAGAAAGAAGAAGGAGAAGGAGGAGGAGGGGGAAGGGGGAGAGGGGAGAGGGAGGCGAAGGAGAAGAAGAAGAAGAAGAAGAAGAAGAAGAGAAGAAGAAGAAGAAGAAGAGGGAAGAAGAAGAAGAAGGAAGAAGGAGAAGAAGAAGAAGAGGAGGAGGAGGAGAGAAGAAGAAGAGGAAGAAGAAGAGGAAGAAGAAGAAGAAGAAGGAAGAAGAAGAAGAGGAGGAGGAGGAGGAGGGAGGAGGGAGGAGGAGGAGGAGGAGGGAGGAGGAGGAGGAGGAGGAGGAGGAGGAGGAGGAGGAGGAGGAGGAGGAGGAAGAGCCCTGCTGAATCTATATGTCTGCCCCTTGGTAGATGGGCAGCTAGACCGAAGAAATTGCTTGAATAGGGAAGTAATTCGCTCCCCCAAATATAGAGGCATTTCCTTTTAATTCATTCATAGGAAACAGGTTCCCATTACGTACTATGTATGATTTTCACATCATTAGGGTAAAATATTAAAATACATGTGCAATCGCTGCCTAACATAATGAGGGTTAAGTTGAAAGAGAGACGAGAGAGAAAAGGAAACCTGGAATTGGCTTTGAAATAAATGGTGTTTATTTTCTTTCGGCTTAATGAAGTCATAATGGCCTTTATTAACACAGTTACCTAAAGGGTTTTTTTTCCCCCCTTTAACAAAATAATGTGCATTATAAAGAGGAAATTGTATGGCAATGTTAGAATGTGTGAGGAGGACACCCCTTTGTAGAAATGGCATTCACACAACCCAGGCTCGTGTCAAACGTGGGTGGGGAGGGCTGGGGTTATTTGACTGAAATATAAACTTTGAAATAAATGAAGGGCCATCAAGAGGAAAGGAGGGAGGAAAACACGGAAGAGAAGGAAAGGGAGGAATGAAGGAGGAGGCAAAGAAGGGGGTGAGAGTGGTGGTAAGGGAGAGGGAGGGAGAGGGAGGGAGGGAGAGAGGGAAGGAAGGAAGCAAGGAAGGAAGGAAGGGAGGGAGAAAAAAGAAAGGAGGGAGGAAGGGGTGGAAAGGAAGAGGGGGAAGGAAGAAGGAAGGATGGGAGGAAATATGAAAAGAAGGAAAGGAAGGAGGGAGAAGGAAGGAAGGAAAGGAGGGAGGGAGGAAAGGAAAGGAAAGAGGGGGAAGGAAGAAGAAGGATGGGAGGGAGGAGGAAATATGAAAAAAAGGAAGGGAGGGAGGAAGGAAGGAAGGGGAAGGAAGGAAGGAAGAAGGAAGGAAGAAGAAAGAAAGAGAAAAGAAAGAAAGAAAAAGAAAGAAAGAAGGAAGGAAGAAACAGAAGAAGGAAGGAGAGAGAGAGAGAGAAAGAAAGAAAGAAAGAAAAGAAGGAAGGAAAATTCCAGATAAGATGATTTATTATTCACACCTATACACAAGAATCTAGCTTATGAGCCAGTTCTAAACTGATGCTGGCTAAGAGTCCATGGAATTCAAGAAGGGTTGAGGGCCATTTGTGGGAACATAAGGACTCCAAGCTGGTTCCTCTCTTGACTCCGCTTTCAGGCTCTGCTTCTCTTCTCCTTCAAAACTGTCTTCCGGACTTCTAAAACAATTCTAGCTATGAACTTCCAGTTCACTGGGGGAATACCTATAGATGATTAATGGCACTAGCAGAAGGGCAACCAGCCTCTGTAATGAACGGTGGAAATGTTGTTCATGATAGCTAAACATGATAATTGCGCTATCTACCTTCCGAAATCCATCCTCTCGGCGTTATTCTTTCTCGTGATCTGTAATATGAAATGCCAAGCATAGCAGCCTTAGTATATTTAACCTTCCTGGGGGTGCAAGAGTCAATTAATCTCAATTAAAGAAAATAAATTCAATCTCTAAATCTCTAATTAAGATCAACGTCCGCTTGACAAGTAGCCAAACATGCAACCAGTCCCTATTGTCTATTTTGTTTATTTAGAAGCAATTACATAGGTCAAATATTATGGTTTCTTCTCTTGATATAAGCTCTTAGAATTGGGTTAAGAAGATAATGGCAGGGTCAGGTCAACAGATACTCGAAACATTAGAGAAACATCTTCCAACTGTGGCGAGGGGGGCGTTTGCCCAGTTTCGCCTGGTGCACCAGTTGCGGGCCCTATTTGGACCGGGGACTCACTGCTCACAGTCATTCATGCCCTCATCACCTCGAGGTTCGACTACTGTAACGCTCTCTACATGGGGGCTACCTTTGAAAAGTGTTCGGAAACTTCAGATCATGTAGAATGCAGCTGCGAGAGCAATCATGGGCTTTCCCAAACATGCCCATGTCACACCAACACTCCGCAGTCTGAATTGGTTGCCGATCAGTTTCCAGTCACAATTCAAAGTGTTGATTATGACCTATAAAGCCCTTCATGGCACTGGACCAGAATATCTCCGGGACCGCCTTCTGCCGCACGAATCCTAGCGACCAGTTAGGTCCCACAGAGTTGGCCTTCTCCGGGTCCCGTCAACTAAACAATGTCGTTTGGCGGGACCCAGGGGGAAGAGCCTTCTCTGTGGCCGGCCCCGACCCTTTGGAACCAACTCCCCCCAGATATCAGAGTTGCCCCCACCCTCCTAGCCTTTCGTAAGCTCCTTAAAACCCACCTCTGTCGTCAGGCATGGGGGAATTGAGATGCTCTTTCCCCCCTAGGCCTTTACAATTTTATGCATGGTATGTCTGTATGTATGTTTGGTTTTTTATATTAATGGGTTTTTAATCATTTTTTAGTATTTTTAGTATTGGATTATTATTGTACACTGTCTTATTATTGCTGTTAGCTGCCCCGAGTCTCTGGAGAGGGGCAGCATACAAATCCAATAAATTAGATAGATAGTGTTGTGGTTCCGTCTGAGGCCCCTCCGGGAACGGCTGACCTTCTGTCGGTTTCCAGCTCAGAGGGAGAGGCTGAGGAACAGGAGGTGCAGACAGACGAGGAGGAATCCCAGGCTGAAGAAGAGGGAGGACAGCCAGAGTCCCACCAGGGGGAGCTCTCCTCAGCAAGCAGCCTGGATTCCTTAGAGGAAAGTGCACAAGCCATAATTGATCTGCGACAACGGAGAGCTAATCAGAGACGGAGTCAATTGGCTAAATATTTTAAGCATTAAAGTGGCAGCAGCTGGGTTTGGGTGTGGTGCTCTTGGGAAAGGCTAAAAGGCAGACCCACCCTTCCTGGCTTGTGGAGTTTTATCTTTGAGAGTCGTGGGACCTGACTGTGAACTTTGGTGTCTTGGAATCCTGGTTTGTGCCTTTTGACTATTGAAACCTTGGGGGTGTGTGCCAGCAAGAAGCTTGCTGTATTGTCTGGACATCAGGACCCCTGCTGTACCATATTATATCCTGTCTGTTGGAAAGAACAGGTTTTCCTCTGTGCTTATTTTTTCCAGTTATAAAATACTTTTGGCTTTTACCAGAGTGTCTGGCTGTTTTTTCCAGTTGGTGTTGAGGTCTGGGGGAACCCAGACAGAACAGATAGATAGATAGATAGATAGATAGATAGATAGATAGATAGATAGATAGATAGATAGATAGATACTATCTTTGGAGAAATCAGAATTGATTGATTTGAAGCCTGAAGAGATATCACTCTGATATTTTAATGTTCCACCTGCAAAAAGCATTTTTCGCACAATGAAAATATGTGCATCTATGGTTATAGCAAAGCTGTGGCTTCAAGGGCGGAAGGCTTTCAAATTCCACCTGATGTCTCTAAATGTAAAATGTTGACTTCAAAGCCACACGAAACTCTCTCCCTAATGCAGTCAATAGTCCTTCCGTCTTTAAGTACAGCATAGACGTAACTTTGTAAAAGACTGCTGTTGTCGGGGGTTTTTTTTAAACCAAAACCTCTTTCATTTCATTTTACTTTTGATCATCACCTGCTTTCCTGCCGAGACACATTTAAATTAGGTTAGGTGGCATTAAAAAAAAAAATGTACAGGGAAAAAAATTAAGAAAAAAAAATGGAGGAAAAAATCCATTGTGCTACACAAATTTAAATTTCTCATTATTTTCCAGACATTCAAAATAACCCTGAATAAACAAAGGCCAAGATTGCTTAAAATCAACTCCATTATATCCAGCTCCTTATTTTTCTGTTCTGTTAATAAAATGTTGAAATGTTGCCGTCACCGAAAAAATGAGCAAAACGTAGGGGTGTTTAAGGTTCTATAAAAAGGATTGCACCCAGAGGACAGGGAAAATTGGAGTAGTAGATCCTTGGAACAAACTTCCAGCAGACGTGGTAGATAAATCCACAGTCACTGAATTGAAACATGCCTGGGATAAACATATATCCATCCTAAGATAAAATACAGAAAATAGTATAAGGGCAGACTAGATGAACCAGCAGGTCTTTTTTCTGCCGTCAGTCTTCTATGTTTCTATGTTTCTAAAAAAACCTCTAGTTTATATTCAATCCAATTTTAATTTCTGATAGGCTAGATGGGACAGAATTGTAAAATAGATTGGCAGGTCGAAAAATCACTAGTGGGAAGAAGAAAATTTCCATACTGTTTCCAAGAAAACAATAGAGATGTCTTCATACTGGAATACTGTGTTCATTTCTGGAGACCTCACCTACAAAAAGAGATTGATCAAACTGAACGGGTCCAAAGACGGGCTACAAGAATGGTGGAAGGTCTTAAGCATCTCAGGAAAGACTTCATGAACTCAATCTGTACAGTCTGGAGGACAGAAGGGAAAGGGGGAACATGATCGAAACATTTAAATGTGTGAAAGGGTTAAATGAGGGTCAGGGGAGAAGTGTTTTTAATAGGAAAGTGAACACAAGGACAAGGGGGCACAATTGGAGGTTAGTTGGGGGGAAGATCAGAAACAACGGGAGAAAATATTATTTTACTGAAAGAGTAGCAGATGCTTGGAACAAACTTCCAGCAGACGTGGTTGGTCAATCCACAGGAACTGAATTAAAGCATGCCTGGGATAAGCATAGATCCATCCTAAGATAAAATACAGGAAATAGCATAAGGGCAGACTAGATGGACCAGGAGGTCTTTTTCTGCGGTCAATCTTCTGTGTTTCTATGTTTCTATGTTTCTATATAGGGCAGTGTTTCTCAATTATTTTCTGTTAAGCCTCCCCAGGAAGAAATAAACATTTCACCACCACCCCCAACTCTCCGCTAGGATGATTGTTTGCGATATTCAGCATGTTTTCGCTGAAAAAACTCAAGCGGATTATCAACGTGATTGGGGTATAATGTGTTTAAGTGACATAGAAACATAGAAACATAGAAGTCTGACAGCAGAAAAAGACCTCATGATCCATCTAGTCTGCCCTTATACTATTTTCTGTATTTTATCTTAGGATGGATATATGTTTATCCCAG